>NC_087067.1:1025957-1099199 GCF_963678635.1 Symsagittifera roscoffensis
ATTTTTTAGAACATTCTGTAAAAATATTTTCAAGCAAAATTTTTTTAAGCGATGTTAAAAAGCAATCTGGGCATTCAGGAAAAATCTAAAGAACGTTGTGGGGGGGGTAAGCCAGGGATCGGTAATTTAAATGGTATTTGGAGTGAATCTGGGGAGGGGATGAACTTGACCGAATAGGGGCGTAGATTGAACGCACTTTAAATAGAAAAACGATATTTCGATTTTGAGTAAGTTGCACTAGATCTGCAAAATAAATGTAGATGGTTAAATTCATTCTAGTCTATTATAATTTTAATATATTATAAATTATAATAATTTTAATAACTATTATAAATTTATAAATTATTAACTTAACTTTATTAACTTAACTAAATTATTAACTTAACTATTATAAATAATTAAAATTTATAATAGTTTTAACTTTTATAAATTTAAATTGAATTATATTTGATTTAATTGGGTTGTTTTCACGGAAAATTTCAAATTATAATGACAATATTGAGTTATGACCGATGTGGTTAACTCATAGAGTAATTTCGGATAGGGTACACCGTCTGCTCGTCACGCTATCTTATTTTCGGCCGGATATATTCGTGCAACTTCTTAGTCTAATACCGATCCTAATCTTACTCTTATACTTACTAGTCTCAGGGTGTTTAACTAGTCTCTGCTAGGCTCAATAGATCTAGGGTATACTGGTTTATTGCGGCTGCTGAAGTTCTCTTGGAGAGGCAACTAATTTCTAAGTTAAATTCAAATCTCTCTGGTGCTGAAATTACAAGTAATTTCAGCACTTACAAATAAGTGGGTTGTTAATTAGATGGATTATGATTGGTTAATATTAAATATTTTATTGTGGTAAAATATCCAATTTATCCAATTATAAAATGTAGTTTAGATCAAGTTCCACCCATCCGGGTTTTACAGAGTTTTTTAGAATTATCTTTCTGCAATTCAAAGGATGGATGATGAACGTTGGTATTTGGCGAACATCATATTCTTGTCCGGTTCTTCTTGTTAAAGAAGTTCCAGGACGCTGGAGTTAGGGAAATACAATCGTTGCGTCGTCTTGTGACAACGACTGTCATCCCCAATGAAATCAATCTGATTTCAAAATGATTTGCTATGACGGGTTTTTCTGTAGTATGTAGAGAACTTGTTTTGTGTTCAACCTCGTCTGGGAATGGCGTGGAGATCGTGTGTGGAAGGGATACCTCGTAACTCGGATCTGTACGTATACTTGAACATCGAGGTGGTCATTGGTATAGTTCAATGAAGTCCTTTTCTGCGAAGTCAAGTCGTACTCTAAATCCTTTGAGTTGTGATTGTGGACGGCATATCGGTTGTGATTAGCCATTATTTTGTTCGAGTGTGATGGGATCATCTAGTCTTTGGATGTTCGTCTTTGTTGTTGTGTATTGATCTATATACTGCAAAGAATAATTTACATTTTATAAAATTATGTTAGTCCAATTTTTTAATCATGATTTTAGTTAATCGTTTTCACAAAAACTTTTTGTTTTAGTTTGGTTATTTTGAAGAGTTACTCACCCTTGAGTACGTCTTATTAAAAATAGAAGTGTGGTCACAAAGCGTGGATGTAGCGCGGTGGGTTAGGCCGGCTATAGAGCATGCTCAGGACGTCCTCTCTCTGGTGGGTTAGGCCAGGAGTGGGAGTATGATTTCGTGCTGTTTCTTTGAGAGGTCCTGTTATGTGATAACTTTTCATGCTGGGTTTATGTTAATCTTTCTTTTGTTAATTTGGTCGTGTCCTTTTTTTCAAAAATAAAATTGTTTTTGGTATGGGTTTGTCTTGCGACTTTTTGTATTTTATTATTTCTTTTTTTTTTGGACTTTATAATAGTCTTCAAAAGAATAAATATCCAGTTTTAAACTGGGTTAGTCCGGTTTGGGTACCGTTGGTTTTTATTTTCTTAGTCATGCTGTTATTTTATGATTTGTGGTGTTTAGTAAGCTGCGTTGGTTAGTTTGGTTTAGTATATATTTCCTTTCCAACCGGGTTAAAGGAAAGTTTGAAACTTGTTATCGTGTGTTAGTGTTGTTGAGTGTGAAAACTTGAAACTTAAAATCATTATTTAAACAATTCTTTGTGGGCGAGCTGTGCGAGTTTGGATAGACTTCTTGTGCGAGTGAATGAAAATATCAAAAGGTTAGTGCTGCATTTTCATTTTATCAATTTATTACATAGAATTTGAAATTTACTGCGTTTGGGGGAAATTTCAAAATTATAAAATGTCATCGTATTTAATTTTACTGCTTCATGGGGAAATAATTTATAGATTAATTTACTACATTTGGTATGAATTTTATTACATCATTTAGTGCAAGATACTAATGAATTTTAAAAGAATCTTAACAAGTTTGTATTTTTATTTTTCTTTTCTGTTTTTGTAGGTGATCGTCGTATGAAGACTAGAAATATAAATGAAACATTAAAAAAAAATGGTTAGTACTAATTTAAACTTATTAGTGAAGAGTATTTTAAATTATTTTTACCTCTTAATCGTCTGGGAAAAAGCCGTGGGGGAAGATGTCGTGTATCATATCTGATGTTGTTAGTAATTTGACTAGTATGCGAATGATGTTTTTAGTTTGGAGCAGTAGCCAAAGCAATTGAAGTGCTTTAATGGTTTTTAATTCTTCGGTGCCTACTGCAAACTCGTAAGGTGTGTTATGAATGAGGTTATATATTTTGTGATTATATTTAGTATTGTGAATGAATTCTAATATTGGTATTTCTATAGGCTGGATAAATTCTTGCGGGATAAGGAAGGGTCTGGATTCTTCGGCGTTAAAGGATTTCGTGATGGGACAAAATATATACATTTGTGTTACTGGGTCATAATTGCGGAGGATGCCGTGGAAGTTAGTATCTTTGATGCAATAAGTGAAATTAAGGAAAAATGGTGATGTGTATTTTGAGTTAAGAAACTGAAAACGATGAAGACTAGAAATATAAATGAAACATTAATAAAAAATGGTTAGTACTAATTTAAACTTATTAGTGAAGAGTATTTTAAATTATTTTTACCTTTTAATCGTCTGGGAAAAAGCCGTGGGGGAAGATGTCGTGTATCATATCTGATGTTGTTAGTAATTTGACTAGTATGCGAATGATGTTTTTAGTTTGGAGCAGTAGCCAAAGCAATTGAAGTGCTTTAATGGTTTTTAGTTCTTCGGTGCCTACTGCAAACTCGTAAGGTGTGTTTTGAATGAGGTTATATATTTTGTGATTATATTTAGTATTGTGAATGAATTCTAATATTGGTATTTCTATAGGCTGGATAAATTCTTGCGGGATAAGGAAGGGTCTGGAATCTTCGGCGTTAAAGGATTTCGTGATGGGACAAAATATATACATTTGTGTTACTGGGTCATAATTGCGGAGGATGCCGTGGAAGTTAGTATCTTTGATGCAATAAGTGAAATTAAGGAAAAATGGTGATGTGTATTTTGAGTTAAGAAACTGAAAACGATGAGGTGATGATGTTGTTAAGAGACTGAAAACTGAAAACAAAAACGGTGATGTGGTTGTCTTGATGGGGTATGTAAATCAAAATGATTTTGTATGAAACGATAGTATGTATATGTGTGAGTTTGTTTAGTGCGTAACCTAATATCGTGGGAACAGTGCAAATCGCGTTCATGTGGTGTAAGAAAGTGGAAGGTTAGTGAAAATAACCAAAATTTGTCTTGGAAACTTTCGTAGGCTTGAATATCATTTAAGGCTTCAGAAATGATGTGATCATATTTTCTATCAAAAATATTAAGTGTGAATACGTATGACGTTTTAATGAAAAATTTTTCTGTTGGTTATGAGTTAGCGAAGCGATCTTCATCTAAAAATTGATTTGATTAGTTCGGATGATATTATGGTCGTAATATTCTATTGTAAACTCGTTAGCTCGGGGTGCAGTAAATGTTTTAGTAATTTTTTATATCCTACGTAAGTAAATTGTCTAGGTGGTAGTGTTGCAGTGAGTCTATATAACATGTTTTTGTTCTTTTCGATGTCGTCATGAGTATTTGTTAGTGGCAGGCAAAGGGGATTAGTAAAATGATAATAAGTTGTCCAATGAAGTGTGGGCATTAAAACATGTTCATCTACGAAACTACGTGTGTCATTAGTGTCGTTAGGTGTATTTAATGTATATTGTGGAAATGAGGGTAAGGTGATTGCTAGAAAATCTTTCTTGTTGGTGTGTTGTGGGTGATTAATATATTCGCAGGCTGTTTCTGTTTTGGTCGGGAATGGGTGATTCGGGAATTTTCTTTTAAAAGTGCGATAAGCTCGGTTAGTGCTACTAGGTGTTTCGGTGGATGTGGATGATTGTGCTAATGATGCAGTGTAAGCTGAGGAAAGTGTAGGAGTAGGTGAGTTTGAGGATTCTATTGTGGATGAAAGTTTGATGTATTGTGAGGGTGTTAGGGTGTATTAACTGCTGTTGTAAGTTAATAAAATTATCGAATTCCTGGGAAATTTGGGGGGGGGGGTATCTGGAGAATGATTATATGATCGGTCGGAATGAAGTGGAGAGTAGGTTGGTGTCACTTGCGAAGCATAAGAAGGAGTGGAAACGGATGGGAGTGAATTATTTGATGGGATTGGTTGAAAAAGGGGTTTTGAAAAAACTGAGGAGTTGGTCTGAAAATTATTTGATTGAGATGGTTCGGAGTCTGCAAGTTCGTCAGGGGTGTCTATATTAGGGTTATTAAGTTGTGAGATAGAATACAAATTTGAAATATCTGAGTTAGTATCCGAATTCGTGCTTGATGATATACTAATAATTGGAAAATCGGGTGGTGGGAAAGCAAAAAGTGGGATTATTGGGATTGGAGTTTGGAGGTTGGCTGGGTGGGAATTTGAGCGGTGTAGGGATCCAAGTTGTCGGCTCATCGTGGGCTAACAAAATGATTATTTTGAGACTGAAAAGTGGTGGTATGGGGTTGTTCTATAATTTGTTCTTATGTATTATCATTTTGTGAATGATGTGTCATTATATGTTGGATGGGACTTTCTGGTATATTTGGTCTAGAATTTGGGTTATTTGTGATTGCTAGATTTCGGAAATTACGTGGGACTAATGATAATGGATGGTTTTGTGGTAGGGGTGGCAACTGTGGTGCGGTAGGTGTTACTTCTATATTAATGTTCTTCGTCGTAAGTGTTCTGTCTTGTCGCTATTTTCGTGTTATATTCTTTTATTTGTGCGTCTAGAAGTATTTTGTTTATTGCTGATGAAAACATTCCAAAAAATCCTGCAAACAGTATGCGTGCTACACTTGGTTGTCTGTTTACTTGTGTGTATAGCGCATGTGTTATAGATTCCTTTTAAGAGTGAGAAAAGAAATCCTATAAAGTTAAACATTGCGTATAAGATAGTTAATTTTTCTAAGATGTAATAGGGCCATCCTAGAAAAGCTAGAATTTCATTTTTTAGGGTAACAAAACTGAAAATTTTTATAGGTGAAATATCTTGTGGTCTGTATTTTTCGCCGTTTAAATATATATAATCTTTATTGTCTTTAAAATATCCGCTATAATCTTGTGTATAAATATCTGCAAATCCTGCGGTTTCAGCAAGTTTTCTTAAATTTTGGTCAATTGACTGTCTTTGTATAGTGTCCATTTGTGTTAATAATTCTTGAAATTGTTGTGTTCTAATGTGATGTTGGATATCTGATTTAGAATATATTCCAATTGATTGTAAATCAATATTTGGATTACGAGCAATAGCTCTGATGCTTTCGGGTGAAAATTTTTTGAGTGGTTGCATTAATGTAGGGTATGGAGTAAGGAGATAATATTTATCTTCATCAGGATTCAACTGTACTACATTGTGGCTATTTTTTGATCCACATGGGACTGCGGTATCCCAAAAATATGTTCGTCTTGAAAGTGTGTCAACAAAATGTACCTTTTTTTAATAGAATATAGGGATTCTTTTATAACAACGTTTATCTTCAAAAACATATAGTGGTGATACTTTTTTTGGTACAAGTATAAAACCATAAAACATTTCCTTCGTAGTCTAGAAAATTTGATCTATTTCCTGACAATAAGTATCCTGCGTAGGGTATTTTTAAAACTGCTAGTGCGAGTGATTGTAGGATTTGTGTCCTTTCTAATTCGCAAAATTGGTGAAGTGTTTCTAATTCGGAGAGTGACATTTCTTAAAAAACTCGACTAATTGTGTAGTCTAATTTCATATCTAAGTGAATATCATAATGTATATTACCAAAGTAGGTATTATTCATTAGTGATAGTTCTTGTAAAAGTGTACTTCTACTGTCATGTGGCTTTAGTTTTCCACCAGGTTGACCTATGCTTTTATGAAAGTTAACTGGTATGTATGATAATCCTTCGTTTAGAGGGTGACCTATGGTATAAGGGACTCATTTTATTTTTCCAGTGGTCATGTCGAAACCTTTTTCGTATTCGACTAGTATTTTAGAAAATTGTGTTTTGTAAAGTGGGTTTCTGTATTTGCATGCAATTTCTATTTCTTGATATATTTGGAAACGTGTTAATTTATTTTCTATATTATGAATATTTCTAAAATTATAACTTTGTTTTCGGGATGGATTTACTTGTTCGCATGGAATTGATACTATAAAATATTTTTCGTGAAATTTTATCATTCAAGCGTGTATTTTCGCTACTTGAAATGTTGTGCATGTATCTTCGGGAAACCAAACAATTGTTGCTTGTGTCCGTGTTGTAGGGTCACAATAACCTTGATCGTTTTTGCAAGGTAATCTAATTCCTTGATAGATCATTGTGTTGTCTGATAAATCTCGTGTGAGTTGTACTTTTTCGAGTTGTATTTTCCAATCGAAAAACATTATTTCCTGATATCCTTTAATTTTTTGTGTCTGCTTTGCAGTTTGAGGGGTTATTTATTCCAATGTGTGGTATCCAGTGATTATCGTGTATGTCATAAGTTAATCTTCCGTGTGCGCCGTTGTATGGGTATTTTTCGTCTAGTCTTATATGTCCTTGATATCTTTCAAGTTCTGCTTGATGTACAGAATCGGCAAAGACTTGAAAATTTACTATTTTTCTGTCTGTGTTTTTATTTCTTGTGATGTTAAGTCTGAGTAGTTCGTTTTTACAATAATCGGGGTTTAGATGTAGAAGTGGTTCTATATTACTTTGATAGAATGATTCGTGATCAAGTCGGTTTTTATTTCCGTTTGAAACTTGTGAACAATGTACTTTCTTTTCGGAAAATGTTGCGGTAAATTTATATCCTGTGACTATTGTTGCTCGGGCTTTTGAATACAGTGTCGCTATTACATTTGTAGTTTCTATAGCTTGTGGTTCTGTTTCGCATTGTGATACTTGATTTATTGCATATTTGTGTAGTGTTTTTTGTTCGTTTTTTTTTCACAATTTTAGTAGGTTACTAATAAATCCTGAGGTCCTGTGCGAGGAGAAGGATTTGTGTTCTGGTCGGAAAATATTAGAAAAAAGATGTGTTGAAATGTTAATATTTTTGGATTATACATGTGTATGATAATCCTGAGTATGGATTATAAAATGTGATGTAACCAATTGTGTTTTTGGTATATCTATCGTACTTATATATAAATTCAGTTGTTATAAATTCTGGTGATAGCGATTGAGCTGTTATATTTGGTGGATTTAATGGGTAAGGATGTTGAACAATATTATTAAGTTTGATCGTGATTTCGAATTTCAATTGGAGACTATTTTGTTGAAGTATTTGAATATTATGTTCACGAATATCTTCGTGGATATCTTGTCTATATTGTAGTCTATTGAGTGCCCAACTGTAAAGTCGGTTACAATCTTGATGTTGTCCAAATAATGGTGGGGGTGCTACGAATGTATTCAAATCTAATCGTAAAGGGATATTTGTTGATGATTGTTCTCGATATCTAGCGTCGAGGTTATTTGGAAAATTTAAAGGGAAAAGCGTCGGTGAAATCTGACTTAATGATGGTGTTGACAGTAGTGAAACTGTTTCTGGTAGTGATGATGATGTTAATGTATCTGTACAAATGTCTATTGGGTCGTTGACTAAGTTTGGTTCACCTTGTGTATATGAGTGCGTTGTCCAATATGGTAGTCGTGTTGGATTGGGGGGGGGGGGTTAAAGGGATTTGCACGTATTTGTTCAGATGTTGGTGTTGAACCTAAGTAATCTGAGGATATACTTGAGGTGCTACGTTGTGAAAGGAGTGGGGGAGTTTCTGGTAGTGTACTATTTGGGTTCTCTGAACTAGTTGGTGTTGGTGATTGGGGTATATCAAAATGACCTCTGGGGGTTCGAAAATTTCTATTTCGTCGTGGATGTATAATTTGTCTATTCATTTCGACTGTGTTTTGGTTTTGACTAATGTTTCTTATTCTACTTAATTCTTGTGGTAATGTTGGTTACAAGTTATATGTTGGTCCACTTAGGGGTGCCTGTCGCTGAACTGGTTCTAATGGTTCGGATAAGCGGTCGTGTCGTATGGGTTATCTTGGAAAGAAATTCGTGTGGATGTTTGGGGGTTTTGAGTAGTTGTAGGTATTGTCGGGTTTTCTTGGGATGATGTCGGTGAAGACTGATTTTGTGATTGTTGGTTAGCAATTTTTGAAAGTATTCTGCTTGATTTTTTCTAGTGGAAAAATTTATGTTTATTGTAGTATTCTTCAATGAAAAGAACTAAAAGGATTGTTGTTAAAGCGAATGTGATTATTGCCTTTTTTATACATTTGCATATTGTCAAAATTAGGGATGATAAAAATGTTATGAAAATTACAAATAGTAAAAAAATATCTGTTCTACTAAAAACTGTTCGTATTATTTAAATATTCTTTGGCTTATCGCACCTGTGAATATGGTCAATGATTTGGGAAAGTTGGAGATATATTTCAAAAAGGGAGTAGAAAATTTAAAAAATGTTGCAAAAAGTGATTAAAATTATTATAAAAGCTTCAAAGGTATCAAAGAGAAATATGAATAAAAGTTTAAGTATTATGAAAAAGTTTATGAAAATGTTGAAAATTGTATTTTTAAAGATATTGACTGATCGCGAGAAGAGCATTTAAGAAATGATTTCTTGGTTGAATATTTTTTGTTGTTTGGGGCGATTTTCAAGTGTGGTCGAGTTATTTATTGATTTTTTGACAATTTACCATTTTAGGTTGGAGGGTTTTTGAGGTCTGAGTTGGGAAAATATTGTTGATCTTTGCGTTATTAGATAGGGGAGGGTTATGATATTATGGTGGTATTTATTTTAGTCGTCAACTTTGAGCGGTTTGCTTATTTTTGACCTGGAGGTTGTAAAGTTATAGTTATAGATATGCCTGGAGTTTAATATCTTTCGTCTAATAGGTTGGTGTTATAGTTATAGAAGGTGACGGATTTAAGTGAATCTTATTAGCTGAATGTGAACTAGAATTGTTGCGTGTTTGTCAGCATGTTTTTTTGAAAAATGAAAGTTCAAAATAATTCAGAGGTGCAAAGATTATTTATTTTAAAATTAAAGTTGTTTTTGAAATTCAACTTTCTTTAATATTTTAGATTGTGGGATGAATGTTTTGTAGTTTTTACGTGGTTGATTTCTAAGTCGTGATAATTTTCTATGTTTTGTTTTCTCTACTTGTTCTTGTGGTAGAATTTTTTCTATCTTTTTCCTATTTTTTCTTTCTTTTTGAGGTATTTTTTGGTCCGGCGTTTTTGTATTGTTTTGAGTTGGTTTTGGATTTTGTTTTTCATGATGAACGTTGTGTTGTTCATCTATTTTTTTTTCTGTATGTGAATGATTTTGAATAACTTTCAAACCTGTGAAAGAATATAATTGAGTTATTTCGCGTAGCGCGTACTCTTTTGGGTAGTAGGGCAATAGATTGTTACGATGTTGAACAATTTCTTTTTGATTCGAATCGGTGAGTTTATACGTTACGTCAGTGGGTTTGGCAATTATTTGGTATGGTCCTTTTCGAAGGGGTTGTAATTTTTTAGAAATTCCTTTTTGTGTATTAAAGTTAGGTATTAAGACAAATGTTCCAATTTTTAAATCTGTGGCTGGTGTAAAGCGTGAATTAATTTGTTCGGTAATGTTTTGCCTTTGTAACAATTTCTTTGTTACTTTATGGCAAATTTCATTATGTTTTTTATCTCTATTTAAAATCCATTCGGTATGTGTGCCAGAGGCTTATTTAAGAATTTGTGGGTGATGAAAATGATCTTCATCATGTGTGTGTAAAGGTAGGTTATAACAAATTGAGTCTTTAGTTGGTTGACAATAACCTTGTGCATTTTTATGAGAATTTGCTGTAAACATAATTGGTTTACGTGGCTTTTCATTAAAAACCATTTCGTATGGTGACATTCCTAGAGTTGTCGTGATTTGTGAATTATATGCTAAGGGAAATAATTTTACATCTGCTGACCATTCTGTGTATTTTGTATCATTTCCATTTATGATATATCTGAGATATTCTTGTAGTGAACGGTTCATACCTTGGACTAAACCGTTTGTCCAAGGTGCATGAGATGTACGTGGTTTATGTTTGATGTTATATAAGTGGCATAATGTGATGATTTCGTTATTTATGAATTCTGTACCGTTGTCTGTAACTAAGATTCCGGGTAATCCGAATTTAGCTATCCGGTGTTCATAAAGTGTCGTGTAGGCATAATAAGCGTTACAATGTGGTACTGGGTTGAGTGCTATATAATGTGTAAATGCGTCAACATTTACCATAATGTAGGAGTTTCCTTCAGAGGATGGTGAAATTGGTCCTTTTGTATCGAATGAAATGCGATGGTTAAAATATAAGCTTTGTCCTTTAAAATCTTGTTTTTGTGCTATTTGTTTTTGATTTGGGTAAGGTTTATTTAATTGACATACTATAAAATCCTTGCATAATACTTTTATCCAAACTGGTGCATTTGGGAAATAAAAATTTTGTGTAAAATTTGAGTATGTTTTCACTGATCCGGAGTGTCCTTTAGTATTTTGGGTATGTGAGATGTTAAAAGCTATTAATATCATACTTAAGGGAAAACAGGGAACTTTAGAATCGTTTAATTGATATCCTAAAAGATCTGTATTTTCATTAATTGCTGTGTTATTAAATTTTCGGAAATATTGGAGGAGTGTTTTATTTCCTAAAATTGTAGTATCTGCTTTTACGGGCTTAGTTTTGTATTTGTGCCATGATTTTAATTGTCTAATTACTGGGTCGAGATTTTGATATTGTTTTAAGAGTTCAAGTGTAATTTTATCTGTTGGAGGGAGAAAAAAATTGTCAATTTCTAGTTTTGATAGGGGGATTATGTCAAGTGGGTCATGGAGGTCAAAAACTTGATTCATAGTGTATTTTGAATCATTTGTTTGTGGTCCCGATAAATTTATTTTATCAGTTAAATTTTCTTTTTCAATTAATGGAAAAAAGTTTTTTTTATGCGGGTGGTGTTTTATTCTTTTTTGTTGAGTGTTATTTTTTATCCATTGTGAGTATGGAATTGGTTTGAAAGTTGATGTTCCTAGTAAATCAACTTCGTAGTGATTATTTTGGCACTCTAAGGAAAGTGGAAATTGTTGTAGGTTATTTATTTGTGATTGATCAATGTCAGTTTTTACTGCATATTTGCATTCTAGTCGGGGTGATGTTTCATCTTTTGCGAGATAAAATTTAATATTTTTTGGTATTTCAACTGTAGTTTTTCGTGTGAGTAATTCAGGTGGTGTATTTCGACTTAATGTATCGGGTAATGCAAGATTTTTTCCTGCTGTCCGAACTATATGTAAGTTTGGAAATTTCATTAGAATTAATTGAAATCTATAAACTCTATGATTTGGATCTGACTTTTGTGTAAAGAGAAAAATAATTGGTTTATGATCTGTGAACAGAACTGTTGGGTGTTTTGATCCAAGTATTAGAAATTCATATTCTGTAAGTGTATAAATTATAGCTGTACATTCTCTAATTAGAGATGAGAGTCGTAGCTCTGCTTGAGTGAATAACTGTGAATTTGCTGATATAAGGGTCATTTTATTTGTACCACTATGTGATTGTAGCAATGCTGCGCCGATGCCAAAATTTGAAGCATCGCACATTGCATAGAATGGTTGATTTGGATCTGGAATTGTATTTAAAATTTGTTCAGCTAAAAAATTTTTATTTTCTTCAAATCGTGTTTGATGTTCAGTGGTCCATTCAAAGTTATTTTGTTGTCTGAGGATGTTATAAAAGGGTCTTAAGTATAATTGCATTTTATAAACATATTTACTTAAGAAATTTAACATTCCAAGGAATTCTTTGATTTTCTTTCTATTTGTTGGTGGCTGAAGTTTTTGAATAGCATCAATGCGTGATTTTAATGGAGTGATAGTGTTTCGTTCAAAATTATGTCCTAAAAATTTAACTGGTGTTAGAAAGAAGTGTGATTTTTCGGGAGCGGCCTTCAGATTTTCGGTCTGAAGTATTTTATGATACTGTTCTAAAATTGTAAACATTTCTTCTTTGGTTTGTGATTGCATAAAAACATCGTCTAAATAGGTAATTGCATTTTTCTTGAGTATTAGTGGTCTAAAAATTTTACTCATAAAAGCTGAAAAAGCTGCTGGTCCTATGGATACTCCATAGAATAAGCGATTAAATTCATATTGTTGATTTCCAATAACAAATTGTGTTAAACGTCGTGATTGTTCATCTAGTGGCATTTGGTTGTATGCACTATTCATATCTGCGGTTGTAAAGTATTTTCCATTTCTCTTTGTTAAGATAACCTGTATTGGTTCAATAGGCCAATTGCATTTTGATTCATCAATTAGTGAATTGAGATATCTAGCGTCTAAAACTATTTTTAATGATTCACTTTTTGCTAGAATGATAACAGGGTTGATAAAAGTGTTACCTTTTGGTTGTTCATCTTTATTTACTGGTGAGATAAATTTGTATTGTTCTTAAATATCAAGTAATCTATTTACTTTGTCGTGTAAGTGAATTGGTACTTTACTGGCTCTTTGTTTTTTGAAACCTGCGTCGGGTTTTAACGGGAGATGTAGTGATGAACTGATTTTTCCAACGTCAAATTTTGATGTTGCGTAGACTGTTGAATATTTTAACAGTTGCTTTGCTAATTTATCAAATTTGGTTTGTGTATTTTGTGAAGGTTCAAAATTAAACATTGTTAAAAGTTTTTGTTGTTCTTTTGTGTAATTTGTTATTTTGAATGTTGGTTTAAAATATGGTGTTTTTGTGAAGTAATCTGTGTTTCTTTTTTCATTACTTACAATATTATTTTTGGATAATTCTTCGTCAAGAATTGTGGATTGGCAAAATCTAATAATTGGAGTATATTATTTTACGCGGTAGGCTAGTTCATTAATGGGTGAAATTGTAGCATTTGTTTCACAATATCCTAAAAGTCCTAAGGGTAATGTTACTTGATATGGGGTATTGTTTTACACGTGTAATGAAATGATGTCGGATTTCGTGTTTTTCAAATATTTGATGGATGAGATCGTGATTTTGAAAAATTTGTGATTAGGTTTAAATTCAAAGTCTGACATAAAAAGTTGTTGTTTATTTTGACTTTTATCATACTGGTGAACTTGTTTTATTGAAAAATTTTGTATATTTCCTGGTAGTGGTTTTAGTTGTTTCCGTTGTTGATTGTAAATTGGGTAAAATTTTGAGAAGAATGATGGTTGTTTGTTTATTCTTTGGAAGAATGTTAGGGCTGTATTTTTTGTTTTTGTGTACTTATCTTTGATTAGTATTTTACTATTTAAGATGTTGATTGTTGGTCTATTTTTAGACATAAATGGTATGCCAATGATATTGTGCTTAATATCAGTAATATGAAATATTTGTTTAAACGGTTTGTTTAAAATTTTGTTTTGCTCCACTGTTCTCGTGGGGAGAAGGAATAATTGGATTTTTCCATAATTTACTAATGTTGATCCTTGTGCTGTTGCTAGTTTACTAGAGGTTGCAAGAGGCGTTAATTTTGGATGTAATGTTTTGATTTCATTCCATGTGGGAATATTAATTATATTTGATTTTGCTCCTGAATCAATTAAAAAATCAATTTCAAGATCTGGTGGTTGAAATTCTTTGTTTCTTGGGCTTTCTAAGAGAAATGGAAATGTCCAAATTTTTTCTCTGGGTTGTTTTTTCTTTATATTTTGATAAATATGTTTTGTGTTTGAGCATTGTGTTTCATCTTTTTCATGGGGTTTAATTACCGTGTTAATTTCGTTTACTTCTTGTGTAGTTTGTGTAGTATGATTGGGTCCAATATAATAATTGTGAAGGAGTTCCAATTGATTTTCATATATATGTGATGTAAAAGGTTGTTCATATATGATAGGTTCATAGTCGTTTTTGACTGTTATCATATTTACAGAGATCGTATTTTCTGTATCACTTTCTGTATCTGATGATCCACAATTTATATGATTTAGTTGTAGTTCGTTTTTCCTGTTTCATCAATACCTGGAGGGTCTGATGTTGTTTCTTCATTTGTCTGCACTTGATTAATGTGTCTTTGATGTTTTGGTGTGCTAAATTCTATGGTGTAGATTCCATATTGTTGTGTTAGATTACATATGTCTTTCAAATAATGTTCAAAAATTTGTCTTTTGATTTTTACATCTGGGAATTCTGCTTTGCATGGGCTGATTCCTGGTTCAAACAAATTTACGAGTAAGTTCTTGCAAAAATCGTGTTGTCCTCTATCATGGAGTGAATCTATAAGAAAGGGATAAACTGCTTCATATCTGGACTATCGTCACTTTGAGTGTGGCTCATTTTTTCGTTTGATGACTGTTGATATATAACTATCGATGTGTCTAATTGGTTGATTCCAATTATACAAGTGTACTGGTTTGTGTTTGTTTTGCTTTTTTATTCTTCTTTTCCTCTTTTTGATGAATTTGAAGTTGTTTCTGAGTCGGAAAAATATAATTGATCATGGATGGGACAATTTTTATATATTGATTCTTTTAATTTGTAGAGTTCATCTAAACTGCTGCACTGCTAGCTTCTGATTCAGAAAATGCGTTTCTATTTTTTGAAAATCTTTTTTGTGTGATTTGTCTTTGTTTGTTTATAATTTTTCTTTTTATTGTTTGTCGTTTTGTTCTAATGTATCCAACTGTTTGTGTATGAGGTGTGATTACAAGATCGTATTTTTTGTTATCTATTTGACAGTTGTGTGAAACGATTGTTTGTTTATTTCCTAAATTTGTGAATGACATGAGGTTTAGGATGAGGGATGCAAGAAGTTGTTAGTTATTTCTATTTCCTTAGACTGTTAGTCCTTACGATTTTTTGGTTAGCTTAACCTAGGTCTTTTTGTTCAGGGTTGGAGAGAAAAGTATATCGATTCCGAAGAATGATTTTTTACTTTCTCGTGGCTAGTCTAATCTAAGGTGTTAACTTACTTAATCTTACTTAGGGGTAGTGATTGTGTTCAAGGGTTGGAGAATAGTAAATCGATCCACAAGGTTCAGGTATAATTAGAACGCAAGTAGTTCGTTAGATACTATTTTAAACTTACTAAGTCTAAGATCAATCCTGGGTCTGGTAAGAGGAGGGTTCAAGTGAAGGATGAATAACCGAAGTTCTTCACTGTTTATCTTAATTTGAATGGTTAGTTTTATTGAAAATTTTCTATTGGTCCTGGGTCTTTCGGAAGGGTTGGATAGTGAATCGTTGTTTGAGGTCGTTAGACACTTTCTAAGTGGGTGGGGGAGAACAAAATTGTTCTTTCTGATCTAAGGATAGGCCTTGATGATCAGGTTTTAATTTTCGTGAAATAGAAAATTTATTAAGATCCAAGGATAAGCCTTGATGATCTGATTTTTAAAATTAAGTGAATTTAAGTTTAAAATGGTTTAAGTTTATTTAAGAAAAAGGTTTAGTTCATCAATGATATTAGTGAGCTTATGATTGCTGTTATGTTTAGGTGATGAAGCTGGAACAACAGTATGATTTATGATTACTAACAATTTATTGTCATGCTACTTATTTTTATTTTTATTTTCAATAAATATTTTTCAAATTTGTTTTATATAATAATGCAGAAATAAAGAAAACGATCTGAGATCTTTTTATCAATCGTTATTGTACATTAATAATTTTGTTTAGCGCCTGAAATGATCATGAAGGTTTACTTCAAAGTTTTATGTTTGCAAATGAAAATCTAAATTCATTGCTAATAAGATTCTAAATACAAAAGTTTGTGTTTGCTTTTGCCGTACAACCATAAAACTAAATGGTAAGTTTCTACTTTGTTGTCTGTCGTCTTTTGTCCGAGGTCTTCCTCCAATTCCGGGTAGTTCTAGTATCGTTCGGAATATCGGCTCTGATCTATTGAGTCGTAGAGACATTTCAAATAAATTATTATCGTGTAACATTTTGAAAAAGTTTTGTCTAAATTCTAATCTATATTTGGTTAATTCTAAGCTATTAAGGTCTTATTCGAGAATTATGGTAGCACCAGATGAGTTATGACTGATGTGGTTAACTCATAGAGTAATTTAGGATAGGGTACACCGTCTGCTCGTCACGCTATCTTATTTTCGGCCGGATAGATTCGTGCAACTTCTTAGTCTAATACCGATCCTAATCTTACTCTTATACTTACTAGTCTCAGGGTGTTTAACTAGTCTCTGCTAGGCTCAATAGATCTAGGGTATACTGGTTTATTGCGGCTGCTGAAGTTCTCTTGGAGAGGTAACTAATTTCTAAGTTAATTTCAAATCTCTCTGGTGCTGAAATTACAAGTAATTTCAGCACTTACAAATAAGTGGGTTGTTAATTAGATGGATTATGATTGGTTAATATTAAATATTTTACAGTGGTAAAATATCCAATTTATCCAATTATAAAATGTAGTTTAGATCAGGTTCCAATATAATCGATTTCTTGGTCCAAATTTGCAATAATTATAGAGTTTATATGAAATCAACTTGGAAAACAATTTTTCAACATAATCGATTTTTAGCCAGAAAGCTAAGCGATTAATTTCTACCTTAAGATTGATTAATCAAAAAGAACGAAACGAGTTTTGAAATCATAAAAAAGAGTCAAAGATAAGTTTTTTTTCACAAATGTTTTTGGTTTAAATCTGCCTTTAGATTAAAACTCTGCTCAAAAATTTAAACAAAACTTTTTCCACACATTGAGTTTTCTTATTTGCATCATCTATGCAAACTTTTTGGACCTTCTCAATTTATTCTTGTTTATGTAAATATTGCCCTGCAAGTTTCAAGAAGTGCGCATTTGTGCAACTAAGTTCGTTGAAAGAAAATAACGAAAGATTCACAAATCTAAATATCTAAAAAAAAGCAGCACCTGTGAATAATTTGAACAAAATTGTGCAATTTGCTCATCGTCTGATATGAATTATTAATACAAGAATATATTAACAAAAGTAACTTGTTTCCGTAGTTTCGCCAAAATTCTGCTGCCGCAGTGCTATTCATAGAAATCCTATTTTATTATAATGTACCCGATGTTGCTCAAAGTCCTCAAACTATTTATTCGAGTAGCGATCTTTTTCGCTTTCTGCAGTTGGTTCTTTTCCAGTTTTATTGACCCCACATAATAATTTCAAAATCCAAAAAATGGTTCAAAATTTACGGTGCTTGAGACGCCAGCGTTTTTGAAGAAAGTATATTTCCGAGGATGTGTTTTAATTTCAAAAAAAGTAGGGGTTTAATTGGAAAAGAACCTCTCTGTCAAGGGGGGGCCTCCTCCTCTTTATCTCCGACTGAATGGGTCGATTTGCCCTACATTCTCACCTATTCGCCCAACTCAGTAAGCAGTTTTTGTTTTTGTTTGATGGTTTCGTTTGATGTAGAAAAAGCTGGATTTCGTTTTTTGAAGACAATGAGATGATGCCTCGGAGCACGGGAGGATTTTGAGTTAGGACCGATGTGGTTAACTCATAGAGTAATTTCGGATAGGGTACACCGTCTGCTCGTCACGCTATCTTATTTTCGGCCGGATAGATTCGTGCAACTTCTTAGTCTAATACCGATCCTAATCTTACTCTTATACTATCTAGTCTCAGGTTGTTTAACTAGTCTCTGCTAGGCTCAATAGATCTAGGGTATACTGGTTTATTGCGGCTGCTGAAGTGCTCGGGAGAGTCCAACTAATTTCTAAGTTAAATTCAAATCTCTCTGGTGCTGAAATTACAAGTAACTTCAGCACTTACAAATAAGTGGGTTGTTAGTTAGATGGATCATGATTGGTTAATATTAAATACTTTACATTGGTAAAACATTTAATTTATCCAATCATAAAATGTAGTTTAGATCAGGTTCCACCCATCCGGGTTTTACAGAGTTTTTTAGAATAGTTCTTCTGCAATTCGAAGGATGGATGATGGACGTTTGTTTTTGGCGAACATCATAATTTTCTTCCGTTTCCTCTTTTGTTAGGGAAGTTCCAGGAAGCTGGAGTTAGAGACATAAGACGTTGTGTTCTTCTTGTGACAACGACTAAGTCTTCGCAACAAACTCAAATCTGATTTCAGAATGGTTGGCTATGTCAGGTTTTTCTGTTCTTCGGGGAGAACTTCTTTTGTGTCTGATCTAGCTTGGGAATGGCGTGGAGATTGTGCGTGGAGGGGATGCCTGGTTACTCGGATCTGTACGTACACTTGGGTCATCGAGGTGGTCATTGGTCTAGTTCAATGAAGTCCTTTTCTGCGAGGTCAAGTCGTACTCTAAATCCTTTGAGTTGTGATTGTGAGCGGCATATTGATTGTAGTTGGTCATTCTCTCTCGAGTGTAGTGGGGTCGTCTTGTCTTTTGATGTTCGTTCTTGGTGTTGTATTCTGATCTATGTATTGCATAAATGTAATTTACATTTTATAAAACATTTATTAGTTTAATATTTTTTAATTATGATTTTAGTTGTTTTCACAAAAGCTTTTTGTTTTAGTTCGGTTATTTTGAAGAGTTACTCACCCTTGAGTAGCTCTTATTAAAAATAGAGGTGTGGTCACAAAGCGTGGATGTAGCGCGGTGGGTTAGGCCGGCTATAGAGCATGCTCAGGACGTCCTTCCTGGTGGGTTAGGCCAGGAGTGGGAGTATGATTTCATGCGGTTTTTGTGAGGGGTCCTGTTATGTGACAACGTTTTATGTTGGGTTTGTTGTGGTTTTTCTTATGTCTTGTTGGTTATGTCCTTTTTCCAAAAAGTAAATTGTTCGTGGTATGGGTTTGTCTTTCGACTTTTTTGTGTTTTATTATTTCTTTCTTAGACTTTATAATAGTCTTCAAAAGAATAAATTATCCAGTTTTAAACTGGGTTAATCCGGTTTGGGTACCGTTGGTTTCCTTTTCTTAGTCATGCTGTTATTCTATGATTTGTGGTATTTAGTAAGCTGCGTTGGTTAGTTTTGTTTAGTATATGATTCCTTTCCAACCGGGTTAAAGGAAAGTTTGAAACATGTTATTATATGTTAGAGTTGTTGAGTGTGAAAACTTGAAACTGAAATTCATTATTTTAAACAATTCTTCGTGGGCGAGCTGTGCGAGTGTGGATAGAATTTCTGTGCGAATGAATGAAAATATCAAAAGGTTAGTACTGCAATTGCATTTTATTAATTTACTGCATAGAATTTGGAAATTTACTGCTAGTTATGGGGGAATTTTAAGTTACAAATTTTCATTATAATTAGATTTACTGCTTGTGGGGAAAATTTTAGAAATGAATTTACTGCATTGGTATTAAATTTATAAATTTATAAGTGTAAGAGATTAATAGAATTGTTGAAGTCTGTTTGATGAAATTTGCGATCTTTATTTGTTTTTTGTGGTTTTTGTAGGTGATCGTCGGATGAAGGCTAAAAATCTAAGGAAAACATGGATAAAGTATGGTGAGTTTTTTAATATTTCAATTAGTTAGTTATATTCATTCAATTCATACTTACCTGTTAGTCGTCGGGGAAAAAACCGTGGGGGAAGATGTCGTGAATTAGTTCTGAAGTTGTTAGTAGTTTAGCTAAGATGCGGATGATATTTTTAGTCTGAAGCAGTGGCCAAAGCAATTGAAGTGCCTTAATGGTGGTTAGTTCTTCAGTGCCAACTGCAAACTCATAAGGTGTGTTTTGGATTAGATTATATAATTTGTGATTGAATTTAGTGTTGTGGATGAATTCTAAAATTGGGATTTCTATAGGTTGTACAAACTCGTGCGGGATAAGGAAGGGTCGGGATTCTTCGGCGTTGAAGGTCTTGGTGATGGGACAGAAGATGTACATTTGGGTTATGGGATCATAATTGCGAAGAATACCATGAAGGTTAGTATCTTTAATGCAATATGTGAAATTTAGGAAAAATGGTGAAGTGTATTTGGAATTAAGGAATTGAAAACGATGGTGTGGTTGTCTAGAGGGTGTGTGTAGGTCAAAGTGATTTTGGATGAAGCGATAATAACTATATGTGTGGGTTTGTTTAGTGCGCAACATAATATCGTGTGAGCAGTGTAAATCTCTTTCGTGTGGTGCAAGGAAATGAAAGGTTAGTGAAAATATTTGGAAGCGTTCTTTAAAACTTTCGTATGCTTGTGTGTCTGTTAGTGCTTCTGAAATAATGTGATCAAACTTTCGGTCGAAGATGTTTAGTGTAAATATATATGGTGTCTTGATGAAAAATTTCTCGGTAATTTGTGGATTAGCGAAGCGATCGTCGTCTAAGAATTGATCTTGGTTAGCTCTGATGATGTTGTGATCATAGTATTCGAGTGTATATTCGTTAGCTCTAGGTGCAGTGTGTGTTTTTAGTGATTTTTTATATCCAACGTAAGTAAATTGTCTAGCGGTTAGTGGTGTAGTGAGTCGATATAGCATGTCCGTATTTCGCTCTATATCGATGTGAGTGTTAGATAAAGGTAAGCAAAGAGGATTAGTAAAATGATAATATGAGGTCCAAGAGAGAGTGGGCATTAAAACATATTCATCTACAAAGTTGCGTGTTTCGTTAGTGTCGTGGGGGGTGTTTAAGGTGTATTGTGGGAATGAGGGTAAGGTGATGGCTAAAAATTCTTTTGTGTTAGTATGCTTGGGGTGGTTGATGTATTCACGGGCTGTTCCTGGTTTTGCTGGGAAAGGATGGTTGGGGAACTTTCTTTTAAAAGTGCGGTAAGCTCTATTAGTGTTGAGTGAAGATTCAGTTGATGTGGATGATGGTGCTAATGATTCAGTATAATTTGAAGAGGGTGTAGGGGTAGGGGGGTTGGATGAATTTATTGTGGAGGAGATTTGGTTTATGGTTGGGGTATTAAGGTGGTAGGGTTGTTGTTGAAGGGTAATAAAATTATCTAGCTCTGGGGAGATTCGGGGGGTGTCTGGAGAATGAGAGGATTGGTCAGAATGGTATGAGGAGTAGGTTGGGGTAACTTGGGAAGCATAAGAGGGTGTGGGAGTGATTGGGTCAGGGTTATTGGATAATATGGGTTGAAAAGGGGGTTGAGAAAAATTAGAAGAGTTATGGAAATTATTGGATGGGGATGGTTCTGAGTCGGCGAATTCATCGGGGGTTTCAATATTCGGGTTATTGAGTTGTGAGATGGAATATAAAACTGAGATGTGTGAATTAGTGTCGGAATTCATGCCTGATGTTACATTACTAGGTGAAAAATCGGGTGGCGGAAAAGCAAAAAGTGGTATTATTGGGATTGGAGAGGTAAGATTGGTTGGGTGGGAATTTGATCGGTGTAGTGATCCAAGTTGGCGGCTCATCGTGGGCTAAAAAAATGATTATTTTGAGACTGAAAAGCGGTGGTATGGGGTTGTTCAATAATTTGTTCATAAGTATTATCATCTTGTGACTGGTGTGTCATTATATGTTGGATGGGACTTTGTGATGTATTGAGTCGAAAATTTGGATTATGTGTGATGGCTAAATTTCGAAAATTTCGTGGGACTAGGGATAGTGGATGGTTATTTGGTAGGGGTGGTAATTGTGGTGCCGTTGGCGTTATGTCTACATTGTTATGTTCTTCGTCGTATGTATTTTGTCGTGTTGCTATTTTTGTGTTATATTCTTTTATTTGTGCGTCTAAAAGAATTTTGTTTATAGATGTAGAAAATATTCCAAAAAATCCTGCAAAGAGTATGCGTGCTACGCTTGCTTGTCTGTTTACTTGTGTGTGTATAGCACATGTGTTGTAGATTCCTTTTAAAAGTGAGAAAAGAAATCCAATAAAGTTAAACATTGCGTATAAAATAGTCAATTTTTCTAAGATGTAGTAGGGCCATCCTAGAAAATCGAGGATCTCATTTTTGAGTGTAACAAAGCTAAAAATGTTAATTGGTGATATATCTTGGGGACGGTATTTTTCACCGTTTAGATATATATAATCTTTAATGTCTTTAAAATATCCGCTATAGTCTTGCGTGTAGATATCGGCAAATCCTGCGGTTTCTGCAAGTTTGCGTAAATTTTGGTCTATTGATTGTCTTTGTATAGTGTCCATTTGTGTTAATAATTCTTGGAATTGTTGTGTTCTAATGTGATGTTGAATATCTGATTTTGAATAGATTCCTATTGATTGTAAGTCTATATTTGGGTTTCGAGCAATAGCGCGAATGCTTTCTGGTGAAAATTTTTTGAGTGATTGCATTAATGTGGGATATGGAGTGAGAAGATAATATTTATTTTCATCAGGGTTTAGTTGTACTACATTGTGGCTGTTTTCTGATCCACATGGGACTGCGGTATCCCAGAAATAGGTTCTTCGTGAAAGTGTATCCACGAAATGTACTTTATTCTTATAAAAGATAGGGATTCTTTTATAACATCGTTTATCTTCAAAAACGTATAGTGGTGATACTTTTTTAGTACAAGTATAAAACCATAAGATGTTTCCTTCATAGTCTAAAAAATTTGATCTATTTCCAGATAATAAGTATCCTGCATAGGGTATTTTTAATACTGCTAGTGCAAGTGATTGTAATATTTGTGTTCGTTCTAATTCGCATAGTTGGTGTAGTGTTTCTAATTCGGAGAGTGACATTTCTTGAAAAATTCGGCTAATTGTATAATCTAGTTTCATATCTAAATGAATATCATAGTGGATATTACCGAAATATGTAGTATTCATTAGTGATAATTCTTGTAAGCGTGTGCTTCTGGTGTCATGGGGTTTTAGATGTCCACCAGGTTGTCCGTTGCTTTTTTCAAAATTAACTGGTATATAGGATGTTCCTTCGTTTAGAGGATGACCTGTGGCATATGGGTCGATTTTTACTTTTCCAGTGGTCATGTCGAATCCTTTTTCGTATTCAACTAATATTTCAGAATATTGTGTTCTGTGAAGTGGATTCCTGTATTTACATGCAAGTTCTGTTTCTTGATATATTTGGAAACGTGTCAATTTGTTTTCTATATTGTCTATGTTTCTAAAATTAGAACTTAGTTTTCGTGATGGATGGACTTGTTCATATGGAATTGATTGTATAAAATATTTTTCGTGAAATTTTATCATACGAGCGTGTATTTTTGCTACTTGAAATGTTGTACATGTATCTTCGGGGAACCAAACAATTGTTGCTTGTGTTCTCGTTGTAGGGTCGCAATAACCTTGATCATTTTTACAAGGTAATCGGATTCCTTGATAGATCATTGTATTATCTGATAAATCTCGTGTTAGTTGTATTTTTTCGAGTTGTATTTTCCAATCAAAAAACATTATTTCTTGGTATCCTTTATTTTTTGTGTCTGCTTTGCAGTTTGATGGGTCATTTATACCAATGTGTGGTATCCAATGTTTATCGTGTAGGTCATAGGTTAATCTTCCGTGTGCGCCGTTATACGGGTATTTTTCGTCTAGTTTTATATGTCCTTGGTGTCTTTCAAGTTGTGATTGATGTACAGAGTCTGGAAAAACTTGAAAATTAACTAACTTTCTTTGGGAGTTTTTATTTCGTGTGATGTTTAGTCTAAGTAATTCATTTTTACAATCGTCGGGATTGAGATGTAAAAGACGTTCTATATTACTTTGATAGAATGATTCATGGTCAAGTCGGTTTTTGTTTCCGTTCGAGACTTGTGAACAATGTACTTTCTTTTCGGAAAATGTTGCTGTGAATTTATAACCTGTAACTGTTGTTGCTCGGGCTTTTGAATAGAGTGTTGCTATTACATCTGTGGTTTCTATAGCTTGTGGTTCTGTTTCACATTGTGATACTTGATTTATTGCATATTTATGTAGTGTTTTTTGTTCATTTTCTTCACAATCGTAATGTGTTACTAATAAATCTTGTGGTCCTGTACGAGGGGAAGGGTTTATGTTTTGATTTGAGATTACTAGAAAAGGGAGTTGGAGAAAAACTAATAATTTTAGAATATACATGTGTATGATAATCCTGAGTATGGATTATAAAATGTAATGTAGCCAATTGTGTTTTTGGTATATCTGTCGTATTTGTATATTACTTCAGTAGTTATAAATGGTGGTGGTAGTGATTGAGCTGTTATGTTAGGTGGATTTAATGGGTAGGGATGTTGGGTAATATTGTTTAACTTAACTGTGATTTCAAACTTTAATTGTAAACTGTTTTGTTGGAGTATTTGAATATTGTGATCACGGATATCGTTGTGAATATCTTGGCGATATTGTAATCTATTAAGTGCCCAGTTATGAAGGCGGTTACTTTCTTGATGTTGTCCAAATAATGGTGGAGGTGCTGTAAATGTATTCCAATCTAGTCTTAAAGGAATATTTATTGATGATTGTTCTCGATATCTGGCGTCGAGATTATTTGGAAAATTTAAGTTAAAAGGTGGTGGTGAAATCTGGCTTATTGATGGTGTTGATGGTAGTGATAATGTTTCTGGTAGTGATGAGGATGTTGTTGTATCCGTAGAAATATCTATGGGGTCATTGACTAAATTTGGTTCACCTTGTGTAAATGAATGTGTAGTCCAATATGGAAATCGTGATGTTTGGTTTGTGGGGTTGAAAGGATTTTCACGTATTTGCTCAGATGTTGGTGTTGAACCTAAGTAATCTGATGGTACGCTTGAGGTGCTACGTTGTGAAAGAAGCGTAGGGGTTTCTGGTAATATACCAATGGGGTTTTCTGGAGTGTTTTGTGATGGGGATTGAGGTATATCAAAATGAACTCGGGGAGTTTGAAGATTTCTGTTTCGTCGAGGATGTATAATTTGTCTATTTATTTCGACTGTATTTTGGTTTTGACTAGAATTTCTTATTCTACTTAGTTCTTGTGGTAGTGTTGGGTATAGGTTATATGTTGGTTCGCTTAAAGGTGCTTGTCGTTGAACTGGTTCTAGTGGTTCTGATAAACGAGCATGTCGTTCTTCAAAAGTGTATGGATTGTCTTGAAAAGAAATTCGTGTAGATGTTTGAGGATTTTGAGTAGTTGAAGGTGGTGTTTGGTTATCTTGGGATGATGTCGGTGAAGACTGGTTCTGTGACTGTTGGGTAGCAATTTTTGATGGATTTTTGAATTGTTACTTTAGTGGGAAGGTTTATGTTTATTATAGTATTCTTCCAAAAAAAGAATTAGAAGGATTGTTGCTAGGGCAAATGTGAAGATTGCTTTCTTTATACATTTACATATTGTCAAAATGAGGGATGATAAAAATGTTATGAAAATTACAAACAATAAAAAAATATCGGTTCTACTGAAAATTGTTCGTATCATTTAGACAAGTTATATGACTCGTACCTGTGGATGTAATCAAGGGTTTTGGAAAGTTGGAGGAATAGTTCGAGTATAGTGTAGAAAATTAAAAAAATGTTACAAAAAATGATTAGGATTATTAGAAAAGATTCAAGTATATCAAAAAGAAATATTATAAAGGTTTCAAGTATTGTAAAAAAATGTTTAAGATTTATAAGTATTTGAGTAACTGATTGAGAGAAGAGCATTCAAGAAATGATCTCTTTGTCGAATATTTTTTTCTGTTTGAGGCGATTTTCAAGTGTGGTCGGATTATTTATTAGTTTTTTGACAAGTGGGTTGAGTTTTGTAAAAAATTGTTGGGGGCAATTTTCATGGTGATTGGGAGGTCGTCTTTTTCTTTATTTTTGTTTGTCAAATGATCCGGGGTATGGTGAGATTTTTATACTTTAGGCTAATTAAAATGTTCATTTTGTTACTTTAGGCTAAGTTAACAAATTTGCTTTGGGGGTATTCGTGGTCTGAGTTGGGGAAATATTGTTGATCTTTGGGTTATTAGATAAGGGAGGGGTACGGTATTATGGTGATATTTATTTTAGTTGTCAAGTTGGAGTGGTTTGCTTATTTTTGACCTGGAGGTCGTAAAGTTATAGTTATAGATGTGCCTGGAGTTCTATATGATTCGTCTAATTGGTCTTAGTTTGAGTTAGAGAAAGTGACGGATTGGATGAATCCTATTGGTCTATTTTGAACTAGAATTATTGCGTACTTGTCAGCATGTTATTTTGAAAAATGTAAATGAAAAATGATTTGAAGGTTTCAAGATAGTGAAGTATAATGTTAAAATTACTTTTGAAATTCCACTTTCTTTAAAATTTTAGATTGGGGGATGAATATTTTATAGTTTTTACGTGGTTGGTTTCGGAGTCTTGTTGTTTTTCTATTTTCTGATTTGTCGATTTGTTCTTGGGGTATTATTTGTTCGGTCATTTTTCTATTTTTTCTTTGTTTTGGGGATTCTTTATGGTTTTGTGTATTTTGAATCATTTGTTTGTGGTCCTGATAAATTTATTTTATCAGTTAAATCTTCTTTTTCAATTAGTGGAAAATGGTCTTTCTTAGGCGGGTGTTGTTTTGTTCGTTTTTGTTGGGTGTTATTTTTTATCCATTGAGAATATGGGATTGGTTTGAAAGTTGATGTTCCAAGTAAATCAACTTCATCATGATTATTTTGACAATCTAAATAAAGTGGGAAATGTTGTAAACTATTTATTTGTGATTGTTCAATATCAGTTTTTACTGCATATTTGCATTCCAATCGGGGTGATGTTTCGTTTTCTGCAAGGTAGAATTTTATGTTTTTGGGTATTTCAACTGTTGTTTTTCGTGTAAGTAATTCAGGTGGTGTATTTCGACTTAAGGTGTCTGGTAATGCAAGATTTTTTCCTGCAGTCCAAACTATATGTAAGTTTGGAAATTTCATTAGAATTAGTTGAAATCTGTAAACTCGGTGGTTTGGGTTAGATTTTTGTGTAAAGAGAAAGATGATTGGTTTATGGTCTGTGAATAGAACTGTTGGATGTTTTGATCCAAGTATCAGAAATTCATATTCTGTCAGTGTATATATTATGGCTGTACATTCTCTCATTAGAGTTGAGAGTCGTAGCTCTGCTTGAGTGAATAATCGAGAATTTGCTGATATGAGGTTCATTTTATTTGTACCATTATGTGATTGTAATAGTGCTGCACCGATGCCAAAGTTCGAAGCATCGCACATTGCATAAAATGGTTGATTTGAATCTGGAATTGTGTTTGAAATTTGTTCAGTTAAAAGTTTCTTTATTTCTTCAAATCGTGTTTGATGTTCTGTGTTCCATTCAAAATTATTTTGTTGTCTAAGGATGTTATAAAATGGTCGTAGATATAATTGCATTTTATAAACATATTTACTTAAAAAGCTTAACATTCCAAGAAATTCTTGGATTTTCTTTTTATTTGTTGGTGGTTGAAGTTTTTGAATAGCGTCAATGCGTGATTTCAATGGAGTGATTGTTTTTCGT
This sequence comes from Symsagittifera roscoffensis, assembly GCF_963678635.1. Classification (NCBI taxonomy): domain Eukaryota; kingdom Metazoa; phylum Xenacoelomorpha; order Acoela; family Convolutidae; genus Symsagittifera; species Symsagittifera roscoffensis. The sequence continues at coordinate 1,053,687 of NC_087067.1, forward strand.
TCTATATTATGTCCTAAGAATTGAACTCTTGTCAAAAAGAAGTGTGATTTATCGGGGGCGGCCTTCAGATTTTCGTTCTGAAGTATTTGGTGATATTTTTCTAAAACATTGAACATCTCGTCTTTTGTTTGTGATTGCATAAAAACATCGTCTAAATAGGTGATTGCGTTTTTCTTGAGTATCAGTGGTCTAAAAATTTTGCTCATAAAAGCTGAAAATGCTGCTGGTCCTATGGATATTCCATAGAATAAGCGGTTGAATTCATATTGTTGGTTTCCGATAACAAATTGTGTTAAACGTCGTGATTGTTAATCTAGTGGCATTTGATTGTATGCACTATTCATATCGGCGGTTGTAAAGTATTTGCCGTTTATTTTTGTTAAAATAACTTGTATTGGTTCAATGGGCCAATTACATTTTGATTCATCTATGAGTGAATTGAGGTATCTAGCGTCGAGAACGATTTTTAATGATTCTCCTTTAGCTAGAATGATAACGGGGTTGATAAATGTGTTGCCTTTTGGTTGTTCTTCTTTATTAACTGGTGATATAATGTTGTATTGTTCTAAAATATCGAGTAATCTGTTCACTTTATCATGTAAGTGAATTGGTACTTTACTTGCTCTCTGTTTTTTGAAAACTGCGTCTGGTTTTAACGGGAGATGTAGTGATGAACTGATTTTCCCAACATCGAATTTTGATGTTGCATAGACTGATGAATATTTAATTAGCTGTTTGGCTAATTTTTCGAATTCGTCTTGTGTTATTTGTGAATGTTGGAAATTAAACATTGTTAAAAATTTTTGTTGGTCCTCTGTGTAGTTACTTATGTTGAATGTAGGTTTGAAATATGGAGTTTTTGTGAAATAATCCGTATTTCTGTTTTCGTTACTTATTATATTATTTATAGATAATTCTTCATTAAGAATTGTAGATTGGCAAATATCTAGTAATTGGAGTATATTATTTACGCGATAGGCTTTTTCGTGTATTGGTGATATTGTAGCGTTGGTTTCGCAATATCCTAAAAGTCCTAAAGGTAATGTTACTTGGTAAGGTGTGTTGTTATAGACATGTAAGGAAATGATATCGGAATTCGAATTTTTCAAATATTTTATGGATGAGATTGTGATTTTGAAAAATTTGTGAATAGGTTTGAATTCAAATTCTGACATATAAAATTTTTGTTTGTTTTGCTCTTTATCATATTGGTGAACTTGTTTGATGGAAAAATTATAGATATTTCCTGATAGTGGTTTCAAGTGTTTTCTTTGTTGGTTAAATATCGGGTAGAATTTTGAAAAGAATGGTGGTTGTTTATTTAATCTTTGAAAAAATGTTAAGGATGTTTCTTTTGTTTTTGTATATTTATCTTTGATTAATATTTTACTATTTAGTATGTTAATTGTTGGTATATACTTCGAAATAAATGGTATTCCAATGATATTATATTTAATATCAGTGATATGGAATATTTGTTTAAATGGCTTATTTAAAATTTTGCTTTGTTCCATTGTTCTGGTGGGGAGGAGAAATAATTGGATTTTTCCGTAGTTTATCAATGTTGATCCTTGTGCTGTTGCTAACTTACTGGAGGTTTCAATAGGTGTTAGCTTTGGGTGTAAAGTTTTTATTTCATTCCATGTGGGGATGTTTATTATGTTTGATTCTGCTCCTGAATCAATTAAAAAATCTATTTCAAGGTCTGGTGGTTGAAATTCTTTATTTCTTGGGCTTTCTAAGAGAAATGGTATTGTCCAAATTTTTTCTTTGGGTTGTTCTTTTTGTATATTTTGATAAATGTGGTTTGTATTCAAGCATTTTGTTTTGGTATTTTTATTGGTTTGATTTGTAGTGTTAATCTCATTTGTTTCTTGCGTCGTTGGTGTGGAATTTATGGGTGTAGTGTAATAATTTTGAAGAAATTCTGATTGATTTTCATATATGTGTGATGGAAAGGGTTGTTCATATATGACAGATTCATAGTCATTTTCGACTTTTATCATATTGATAGAAAGAGTGTTTTCAGTATCACTTTCTGAATCTGATGATGTACAGTTTATTTGATTGAGTTGTAACGTATCAGTTACTGTGTCATCAATACCTGGAGGGTCTGATGTTGTTTCTGGGTTAGATTGTACTTGATTGATTTGTCTTTGATGTTTAGGTGTACTACTTCTGTGGCGATTATTAGAATTATTATAGTTATTATTATTCCGGTGTGGTGATTGGGAATAATTTCTATAACGATTATTATAACTTGAGTGTCGATTTTGTGAATTATTTCGCGATCTGTTTTGGTAATTATTGTTTGGTCTGTTATAGTTCGATCTATTATATGAGTTATTCCTTGATTGATTGTTCGGGTAATTCTGGTTTCGGTTGTTTGAATAACTTCTATTTCGATTATAGGAGTAGTTTCTATTCCTATTGTATGATGAATTTCGTGATTGGTTGTTTGGATAGTAGTTATTTCTTGGTTGGGAATTAGATCTAGAAACAAATCGTTGTGTATTTGAATTTGATCTGGAGTAGTTATTTCGACTATTTGGTCTATTGTAGTGATTTTGTGATGAATTATACGTGTTTCTTCGTTCTGGTGATCTTCCTCTATAACTTGAGTTATATGGTGATTGATTTCTTGTATAATTTGTATTGTTCGGGAGTGGTTTTCCTGAACTGTTGTTGCTGTGGACTGTTTTGTTCGGTAGATTTTGATCTTTTTTCATGTATTGATAGAATGATTTATTTGGTTCTTTATATTTTTGAGGTTTATTTTGATTGTCTTGCTGTTTTTGTCTACATTCGGAAATACTATGTCCGTATCGTCGGCAATAATTACACCATTTTTTGAAAGATGGTTTGCCTTTGAAGTTTGGGTTCTTTTCATAAATATTGAGTATTTCAGTGATTTTTTCAACGAGGTCTGTCTCTGATTCCTGTATATTATTAATATTAGTGGGAGTCGTTTCAATTCTGTTAACGTATTGTAATTTCAGATTTTCCGTTTCTTCTAGTTTCATCGTGATTTCTGCTTGTTCTAATTTGTCTACTAGTTTTCGAAAATCTAAATCGGGTTCTCGAATTGAAGAAGGATGGGATGCTCTCTTTTTTATTGCTATTTTCCTTAATTGTGGTGTTAAGGTCATCATTAAGATTTCTGTCATCTTTGTGTTTTTATAGTCATGTGTATTTAGTGAGTATGCTTTTCGAACTAGTGTTTCGATTCGTACTGCTATTTGCTTGATGGTTTCGTTTGGTAATCTGCGAATTTCATTACATAAAACTCTTTGTTGTTGTTTGTTTCTTTCGGAGTCAAACATTTTTGAAAATTCTTGTGTAAACCTTTTCCAGTTTGATTTTATTTCTAGAGGTAGTACTGAAAACCATTTTTGGGCTGCGCCATCTAAGGTTGTTTGTATTAACGCTGTGCGTCGATGTATCCAGTTTTGATGTAGTGGCGTATTAATTGGTTCAGGTCCAATATTTAAAATCAGGTTTGCTGTTACTGCATTTAAATAATCTTCTACAGAATATTCAGGGTCTGTTCCTGTGAAAACCATTAAAGGTTTGTTTGATGTTATTGATGATCCACCCATAAGGTATGGATTCATTGTCATTTGTAATGATTCTGCTGCATTTGGCATTTGAGAAAAATTTGAAAGTTGGTTTCTTGTTATTTCATGTTGTTGGAGATAATATGGGAGTGGTATTTCATTTTGCATTTGTGATGCTTGATACGAGTGTGTAGTCATTGGATTTTGTTGTTGAATTGGTTGAAAGGATTGTGTATTAATTAGATTTTGTTGTTGAATTGGTTGTTGATGTTGTGCATCTATTGGTTGTGGAGAAAAATTTCTATGATTTGTACGTGTTTTCTGTATTCCTTGTCTACGATATTCTTGAGTATTTTGTGCAAATATATCTGGTTGTAAGAAATCATCATCTGAGGATAAATAATCCATTTGATAAGATGTCTGTTTTTTATTTTTATTTTGTTGAAAAAATGGGTAATTTTCACTGTGATCCTGTGGAGGATTTGGTTGAAAATTTTTGGAATTATATTGGGCCGTTGGGTTATCCCAGTTTCGAGGTTTTGTATATTGATTAAAATTTCTTTGTGGTTGATAATTTGTTTTTGACGGATGTGTATAATTATAATTATGGTCTGCAAAGTTGTTTCTAGTGAATGTTTTGTGTGTTTTTGATGGTATTGTCATGGGTCTATATGTTTGGTAATCCATATGTGAATATTTAGGGGCAACCGAAGGTTTAACGGTTGATTGTAAGGTTACCTGTGTTTGTGAAGGATTTGTATTTCTTGGTGTTGTTAAATTTGGGCGTATTGGTGAAATACTTTGTTGTGTAGTTGTTGTGTGTACAATTTCTTCATTTATGAAGTGTGATGGTGTCTGGATATCTTGTTGAGTAAGATTCCTAGTTCCATTGAGGTTTTCATTGTGTATAACTGTAGAGTTTAAACTATTATTTTGTGTATCGGGTAAAAATGTATTATAGTTTAATGGTGTTGCATCAATGGTTAATGGTATTACTTTTACATAATCTCTTATGTAAGATATCGTACTTATTGCTTGACTTGAGATTGATTGTGGGAAGCTTATAAATGCGGGATGAGACCATTCGGGGTCCCAAACATAATCTGATTGTTCTGTGATAGCTGTATCATCGTTCGAGTTTTGGGGTCTAAAATTTTTTCTTGCTTGTGCAATTAAATCAATATTGTGTGTAAAATAATCTATTATGAACCATGCCAAAATTTTTTGTAGATCGTGTTTTGTATGTTGTGAAACGTCGTCTTTCGTGAAATTTTCTTTAATGATGTTTAAATAACTAGAGAGTAGTGTGATTTCATGTCGTACTTTCAAATGTTTAGATGTTTCTGTCGGTGAGACATTTGTTATTGGGATTTCGTTTTCTAATATCGAAATATAACTATATATTATTGCGAAAACTTCATTGGTGAATATGGAGTTTGCTCTTTGTGAGTTATGATATTGGATGCTTTTTATATATTCTGAAAAAACTTTTGAAAATTCTAAATCAAGATCGTCTGTTTGAATTGTATATTTTCTATTATTATGGTTTGGTGAGGTGAATTCTATGGAGTAGATTCCATACTGTTGTGTTATGTTGCATATATCTTTTAGATAGTGATCTATGATTTGTCTTTTGATTTTTACATCGGGGAACTCTGTTTTACATGGACTGATTCCGGGTTCAAATAAATTTACGAGTAAATTTTGACAAAATATGTGTTGTCCTCTATCAGTATCTGCGTCTACTATAAAAGGAAAGATTTCATCATCATCTGGAGTTTCTTCACCTGGAGTGTGCGTTGAGCTCATTTTTTCGTTCGATGACTGTTAATATGTAATTATTAATGTGTCGAATTGGTTGATTCCAATTGTATAAATGTACTGGTTTGTGTTTATACTGCTTTTTTATTCTTCTTTTTCCTCTTTTTGATGAATTTGAAGTTGTTTCTGAGTCAGAAAAATATAATTGATCGTGAAGTGGGTAATTTTTATCTATTGATTCTTTTAGTTTGTAAAGTTCGTCTAAACTGTTGGTTTCTGATTCTGAAAATGCGTTTCGATTTTTTGAAAATCTTTTTCGTGTTATTTGTCTTTGTTTCGTTATTATTTTTCTTTTTAGTGTTTGTCGTTTTGTTCGAATGTATCCAACTGTTTGTGTATGAGGTGTGATTACAAGGTCGTATTTTTTGTTATCTATTTCACAATTGTGTAAAACGATTGTTTGTTTATTTCCTAGGTTTTTAAATGACATAAGGTTTAGAATGACGGATGCAAAAGGTTGTTAAATGATTTCTATTTTCCTAAACTGTTAGTTCTTACGATTTTTTGGTTAGCTTAACCTGGGTCTATTTGTTCAGGGTTGGAGAGAAAAGTATATCGATTCCGAAGAATGATTTTTTACTTTCTCGTGGCTAGTATAAGTTAAGGTGTTAACTTACTTAATCTTACTTAGGGGTAGTGATTGTGTTCAAGGGTTGGAGAATAGTAAATCGATCCACAAGGTTCAGGTATAATTAGAACGCGAGTAGTTCGTTAGATACTATTTTAAACTTACTAAGTCTAAGATTTATCCTGGGTCTGGTAAGAGGGGGGGTCAAGTGAAGGATGAATAACCGAAGTTCTTCACTGTTTATCCTAATTTGAATGATTAGTTTTGTTTAAAAATTTCTATTAGTCTTAGGTCTTTAGAAAGGGTTGGGTAGTGAATCGACGTTTGAGGTCGTTAGACACTAATTAAGTGGGTGGGGGAGAACAAAGTTGTTCTGTTTGATCCAAGGATAAGCCTTGATGATCAAATTTGAAATTTAATTAAGTAGAAAATGATTTAAGATCCAAGGATAAGCCTTGATGATCTGGTTTTAAAATTAAGTGAATTTAAGTTTTAATAAATTTTTAAATGTGTGTAAAGGAAAGATTTAGTGTTTTGATGATATTAGTGGGTTTATGATTGCTGTTATGTTTTAGATGATGGAGCTGGAACAACAGGATGATTTATGATTACTAACCATTTATTGTCATGCTACTAATTTTTATTTTTATTTTTCAATAAATATTTTTCAAACATGTTTTGTATATTACTGCAGAATTTTAGGAAAACGATCTTAGATCTTTTTATCAATCGTTATTGTATATTAATAATTTTGTTTAGCGCCTGAAATGATTTTGAAGATTAACTTCAAGGTTTTATGTTTGCAAATGAAAATCTAAATTCATTGCCAGTAATATTCTAAATATAAAAGTTTGTTCTGGTTTTTGCTTAACTATCATATAGCTATATGGCAAGTTTCTACTTTGTCGTATGTCGTCTCTGGTTCGAGGTCTTCTTCCAATTCCGGGTAGTTCTGTTATGGTTCGGAATATTGGCTCTGATCTATTGAGTCGTAGAGACATTTCGATTAAATTATTGTCGTATAACATTTTGTAAATGTTTTTGTCTAATTTCTAATCTATTTTGGTTAACTCTAAGCTATTAAGGTCTTGTTCGAGACTTATGGTCGCACCAGATGAGTTAGGACCGATGTGGTTAACTCATAGAGTAATTTCGGATAGGGTACACCGTCTGCTCGTCACGCTATCTTATTTTCGGCCGGATAGATTCGTGCAACTTCTTAGTCTAATACCGATCCTAATCTTACTCTTATACTATCTAGTCTCAGGTTGTTTAACTAGTCTCTGCTAGGCTCAATAGATCTAGGGTATACTGGTTTATTGCGGCTGCTGAAGTGCTCGGGAGAGTCCAACTAATTTCTAAGTTAAATTCAAATCTCTCTGGTGCTGAAATTACAAGTAACTTCAGCACTTACAAATAAGTGGGTTGTTAGTTAGATGGATCATGATTGGTTAATATTAAATACTTTACATTGGTAAAACATTTAATTTATCCAATCATAAAATGTAGTTTAGATCAGGTTCCAATTTGAAAAATTCTCAAAGGAAGCTGAATTTTCAAAAAAATATATTTAATTTTATTTCGACCGTTTTTTGTCTGGACCAGGTTGATTTTTCGAGCGTTCCCAAATTAACCCTGAAGACTTTATTTCTGCATCGCATCGCAGCCAAATTTTTGAAAAAGAGGCCAAAATGACGCTCTAAGGATCTTTTAAGAGCTTTTGACTAAAACGCAATTTTTTATTCGCGCTTCCCTCAAAATTATTAGGTATTGGTGCCAAAGGCGCGTTTAGAAAAATTTCGAAGAGTTGTCCGACCCAAACTTGATGTATAATAGTACAAAAGGTGGAAAGTGAAATTTAGGACCTTTAGGATGGTCAAGGGAAAACTCTAAAAAGCGGAGCATCCTTCTTCCCCTCTTCGACTCAGTAGCGGATGTAGAAGGAAGTGGGAAGTGGGGGGGGGGGGGGGGGGGGAGAGACGCTCGGAATCTTCAGTTGTTCAAAAAACAATACAAAACAAAGCTGAAGTCGAAAATTATTTACAACCCCCCTCGCGATTGTTTTACAGTTGGAGCACTTGTTTAGCCAGTTGTTTTAAAAATCAATTACAAGTGACTCATCCTTGTCTATTTTCTTAGTACTTCATGAGTTCAGTGCGCACTATTTACACAAGTGACTCATCCTTGTCTATTTTCTTAGTACTTCATGAGTTCAGTGCGCACTATTTACACAAGTGACTCATCCTTGTCTATTTTCTTAGTACTTCATGAGTTCAGTGCGCACTATTTACACAAGTGACTCATCCTTGTCTATTTTCTTAGTACTTCATGAGTTCAGTGCGCACTATTTACACAAGTGACTCATCCTTGTCTATTTTCTTAGTACTTCATGAGTTCAGTGCGCACTATTTACACAAGTGACTCATCCTTGTCTATTTTCTTAGTACTTCATGAGTTCAGTGCGCACTATTTACACGTGCAACTACATGCAGTGCCAGATAGCATGCAACACTTGGACTGCGAATGACGTCAGCATCCTCCGATATGACTCATCCGACAGGAACGACCACCATCCGATCCATTGAACTTAATTAAGGCTCCAAATTAGACCAATCAAGTGTACGCAGAGAAGTCTTCTAGATTTTACATATATAGTAGGGTTGTGAAAGAAATCAGAAAAAAAATGATCAAGGAGCCTCAAAAGTTCAATTAATCCTTCTGTGGTCGTGGCGTCAGGAACTGTGTGTGTTATGACTACCCCTATGGACAACTGTACCACTACTTGGACCACCCAATTGACACAGAACTGTCCACGCAAATATTCGCCGTCAGAGGTCATGATCACATTCAATGTCAATTAAGTTCAATTTGATGGCGGCATAAAAAATTTAAGTATTTTCGATAATGCACCGAGATAAAAATTTCATACAATTTCATACAAAAAATGACGAAAACAATGTCATACCCAAACAAAATGTTTTACCAAAACTTTTGTGTTGATGACGTATTTTTGGATACAAAATCATTGAATTATTTTCCCGTTTTTTTAAAAGTTTTTCTCAAAAACTATCAAAAAAGCTTGTCGTTTTTATTGCATAAGCCTGAAGGCTTTGAGCAGTGCATGATTAATTAAAACTTGTAATCAGAAAAAAATTGCGACCTCGAAAGTTTTTGCCCAAATTTAGAATCATGCCGAAGACATCTATACTCAGATTATTTCCAATGCATTGTATATGCAGGACCATTAAACCTTTGGTGAATATAGCTTTGAGTAACCAGGGTCTTTCTCACTTGTGTTCGGTTTACGAGCAAAACCCAAAAACTTCGAGAAAAAATTAAATTTACTAAAACACAATTTTTTGATTTATGGAAAAATGGTAAGCCTAACTAACATACATGAAAAATTACCAATTGTAAAACCTTCATGCACTTATCTGTACTTGCATGAAAGGTGAAATATAAGCATTTTTCCATTTATAAAAATTTTATGATTATCATTTTTGGTCAACCCGGGTTCGGAAGGCAGCAGTGAAATTGCTCGTGTTGATGGTTGGTGATTCGAGGATATCATCTTCAGCCTTGGTGGAAGTCACAATAAAACCTCTTCCTGACCATTTCAAGGTGGAAATTTAAAAAAAAATGGCAAAAAATGCGTTTTGATGACAAATTATCAAACCCAATTATAGTTTTTGAATCCTAAAATAAGTTGAAACGAAAACTTGCCTCTAAACAATATAATTACAACAATGTTTCATATGAAAGTTTTCTGATTTATCATATTCCGCGAGATTTTTGGAATGGAATAATTTACACACAATTTAGTTTTCAAGTTATTGCAGGCGAAATACATGCGGGCCCTGTGTGTTATAGTAGATTTTTCTAGGGACCAGTCTATTATAATAGTACCCTGCAAAAAACTTTCAACAAAGAAAAAATTAATCTGGTTTGTAAAAATTTAAAATTTATCAAAGTTTTTAATCTGAAAACAAATAAACAATAATCAGTTAAGATCGATTTTTAAACTGGTTCTAGAATCATACAAAAAATAATTGAATAAAGTGCTGATTTAAATTATCCGGACGAAACGAACAAAACCTGAAATTTGTTTAAGAATTGACAAATAATGAAGAAACAAAAGTTGCTTAGAGTTTCATTAGATTTAATATGGTGCAATTTTTTCTCCGAAAGTATCAATCAAAATTTTGCCCCAAAAATAGGTTATTTTGGCTTTTTTCAATTAACCAAGAATTACGCTGAAACTATTTCGTTAATTGATGAACAAGAAGCTCGATATATATCGCAAGAAGTGTCTTACACAGCCCAAAAAATTTTTAGAAGGTTAAAATCTCCAAAATTTCAGCAAATTGTTTAAAATTTGTTTTTAGACAAAGATTCTTGGTTTTATATAGTAAAAATCACGTTTCTTGAATATCAAGCAAAAACATTTTTTCTTATACATATTTTTGGAGTCTTAACCTTTCTAGAACTTTGTTGGGCTGTGTAAAAGGCTTCTTGTGATATGTATTCTTCATCAATTAACGAAGTATTTTCAGCGTAATTCTTGATTAATTGAAAAAAAAACCAAAATGACCCTTATTTGGGGTAAAAATTTAGTTGAGAATTTTGGAGAAAAAATAGCATCATATTAATTCTAATGAAATTTTAAGCAACATTTTTTCTCTTCACTTTTTGTCTAATTTTCACCCAATTTGAGAAAAACGTGTTTGAAAACTCAAATTTTATTCATCTTGTCCAAATAATTTAAATCAGCAGTATATTAAGTTTGAAACTGGATGAAGCCTTAAAATAGAGTCAATTTTTCTTCATCCCCACTCAATGCCTGCCAACAAAGTTTAGCCAATTCATGGGTGAAAGATCGCAACTTGGGAAAGATCGTCTATGGTGGTGTGGGGGAGAAGGAGGGTTGATTTTAACTTGATTGGTAGCATATGTTCGAATTTGTTTTAGTCGATGGTTTGAATATATTTTGTTTACGTCAACAAAATATAGACAATAAATATTGAGGTTTTTCGACATTTTTTGTTTCAGACTATCTGACAAGAGACATGAGGCCAAAGGCAGAGACAAGTACAACGACGATGACATAAAAACAAGAAACAAACTGAAAAAAAAAACATCTTGTTTTCATTCACTCTTAATAAAAATGTAAGACTTTTTCTTAATCTATCCAATGATATCAGTGGTATCAGGGGCGGTTTTAGTGGGGGGGGGGGGGGGGGGGGCAACAAATTCTAATTTTGAAGAAGCGCTCGCGCAGCAGAAAAGCTTAATTTTTTGGTTAAAATATTGCAAAAAGTCAAAAAGTTCTCAAAAACGTTTTTTCCTCTCTAAATTTTTTTATCTGAATAGGATAGTTATAATGCAGGAAGTTTTGCCCCCTCGAAAAATCCTAGATGCGCCCCTGGATGTAATACAAACTTTGCAAAATCTGATGCTGATGCCATCGAATTTCATGGCCTGAAACTCCGACCCTCAGTTGAGAGAAGGTTGAACGGATGAAATATTTAAGGATGCAGAATCCAAAAAACAATTATAAAAAAAATATGAACAATAAAAAGTTTATATTATACTGTTAACTCGAAAAAAAATGATATAATTTTGCCACAGTCAAAGGTTTTTAAAATCCTACTCTTTGAATAAAAATTAAATTATGTTCCGATCACATGTAGAATGACTTTAATCAGGCCATTTGATAATTAATTTTCGTACAGACAGTAGGATTTTGTTCTCCGATTTGTTCATAGCGTAGACAATTTCTATAGCTATCGTGATTTTAGGAGAAGGTCTAATTAGGACTCACCATCCAAAGAGTGATTCTAGTTGCGATGAAGATGATGAGAAGGAGGAACATACACACTAATGCGTAGAATGCACCAGCCATCCACAGCCACGCTCTGAAAATCAAAACGAATTAGAAGTATTCAACACTGATTTTCTTTAAAAAGTAATAGAAGATATGAATATTTAGCTGCCTTGCTCTCAAGTTTTTTCTTTGAGATCTATTTGGTTCGCAGTCCATCTTGTTTGTTGATTCAGGGTGAGACACCGTTTCGAAGCCCCCCGGGTCGAGGTCCGCCACTAATTTTTGACTTTGTCGGTCGCGGAAATGTAAATTCCGGGACCGAAACTCCATAGTCTGGGCAGGGTTTTCAGTCGCGGATAAACTCTGGAAATACCGTATCTCGGTCGCAATGGTCGTATCTCGGTCTCGGTCAAAAAATTAGCCGCGGCGGTCGAAAAATTAGTCGCGGTGGTCAAAAAATTAGTGGCGGCGGTCAAAAAATCAAGCAAAAAAGTGCTTATGTACCTTAAACAGGGATGAAACAGCAGTTTTCCGTAAATAGCCGAACAGTTGGTATTGGGCAGATACATATATACGGAGGCAAACTGATTCAAATTCAGTATAGTTGGGAGATTTAAATCGAAACTGCGCGACGTGATTGGAACAATGAAATAAGTTAATTAACTAGAGTACCTGGCTGTTCTTTGGTCGTCCCCCCAATTGGGGTACAAAGATGGCGATGGGGAGGGAGGGGCGCATTGGAGGGGGTCAGAGAAGTCGTGCCCGATGAACTCGATTGACCTGTCGTCCCAGAAACAGTAGCCGCACCCGTTCGCAGGCCGACCTTCAACAAAAACATTTAGAGTGATTAATAATTTATCAAAAACCATGAAAGCAGTCATCAATAGTTAGAACGGTTTTACATTTAAAAAAAACATTTATAATTACAGTCTCCCAACATTAAGTTGTCAATTTTTTTGCGGTTGTCGCGTTATCTGTCGCGTTTTTTAATGTGATTGTCTCCTAATTAGACTGAGATTTCACGTGACCCATAATTATACTGGGCTGGATTCATGCACCGAAGATCATAAGCTGATTCAGGCTTATAAGGATACTTTTCAATTTTTGCTAAACCTCGGCATCCAAAGTTTTCTCAGTTTTTCTCGAGATTTAATCTGAATTCATACCAGCACGTAACCAAAGATACTGCTTTTTTTTAGATTGTATGAAAACAAAATGTGTTTGTGATCGTGTACTCAACATTCATGCAAAAAAGGCCTCTAGAGCAACAAGCAATTAGTTCAACCCGTAATTTTTTTAGCTTGCAGCTTAAGAAAGTTACCAAACGTTTTTGGCTCTTATTAGTGGTGCAACATTCGTTCTAAAATAGCATTCGAATGTTCGTCCAAAACATTCGAACATTCGCCAAACGTTCAAACGTTTGGTATTTCACTCGAGTTTGAAGATCGACATTTTAAAAATAGTTATAGTACTTTTAGATTTTGAGCTCAAGATATCAACAATTTTCAGGTTTAAAAATGGTTTGAATTGAATTGTCAAATTCTGCGAGATTCAAAACTCTACGCCAAGAACAAGTATACTTGGCAGTACAATATTCTGTGTTGTCTCAACCCTAAAAGCTGTTGTCTCAACGCAGTGTTTAATCTGTCGTTCAAATAATATTTGATATTATAAGCATCCTGGCGCTTGTGGGTTTTTGTGTTAAGTGTGTGTGTGTGTGTGTGTGTGTGTGTGTGTGTGTGTGTGTGTGTGCATGTGTGTGTCTGCATGTGTGTGTGTGTGTGTTCAGGTATACTGTTATAACTGTTTGATGCCTTAGTCCTTGTAAATAACTGAAACACAATTCAATCTCTGGTTTAGGAAAGAAAAATATTTTAACATACATTTTAAAATGAAGCTCTCAAAAACCATTGATTGTTTCTGGCCAATAATCTAAAGCTTATCGGTTTTAATTAAGGATTTTGTACTAGGCTTTTGTAAGGGTGGAAGTGCTTTAGTAGGTACAATTGAGGGAAACATTCCCGCACTGACAAAAATGGATTAGGATTGATTTTAGTATGAAAAAAGTACATTGATTGAATTTATATCAATTTTAGTATGAAAAAAGTACGAAGATTAACTAAAAAAGATGAAGATTGATTTAAATTGATCTTAAACCCCAGCAAAAAAATTTACATAAACCGATTTTAAATCGATATAAATGCATTTTTTCAGTCTTAATTTGTCTTTATTTTTAAAGGGATTAAAACGGATTTGAATCGATTTAAATCGATTTTTTTTCCATTCGAGATTCATCAGTTTCGAATTTTTATGGCATTTATTCATTGCTTATCATTTTTCATTTTGCATCCATAGCGTATTGTAAAAAAGACCAAAATAAAAGACCAAAATATCGATGAAACGATGTTGCATATTAATGAGATCAAATTTTGATCTATTTTGACCCTTTTCTTGTTTTTTTTACACAGGGTTTTGCATAATCTGATTTAAATAATTTTCTATGATTTCATTGCCTATTTTTGAGCTTAAAATCTCATTATGAGGATCATTTCATTGAACTCTATAACATCTGGCACGAGTGTTTATATTTAAAAAACCAAGAAAAAAAAATTTCAACTATTTTTTCTAAAGAATTTGTTTTTTGTTAGCTAAAAAATAGATTTTAGTGAGTCTGAAAATCCATCCAAATCGGTTTAAATTGATTTTTAAGACACTTAAATTGATCCAAAATTGTCAAATAAGATCGATATAAATCGATTTAAAATGGATTTAAGTGAGTTTTGGATGGATATTGGTGAAAATCCGTCCATATCGATTTAAAGCGATGTTTTAGACACTTAAATCGATCCAAAATTTTCAAAAAAAGATCGATTTAAATCGATTTAAAATCCATTTAAATCGATCCAAAACCATTTTTGTTAGAGCGGGTTATTACAAGTAGGCACCAGTTACAGATAATAGTTATTACAACCTATGTAGCCAATGATGTCGAATATGTATGGCACTATGGCCTGTGCAATTGCAGTGCCCCATACAATCAAGTGTGTGGTCAGTTGGTATGTCCATCCAGGCTCCACTGCGTCCACATCACTGGCCATTCTGTGGATCTGCAGGAACAACACCACAGTCCAACCACACACACTACTGAAGCAGGAAGTTTGCTCAACTTAACCAACCAGAATATTCAACTGGAAGTTTATTAGTAATTGTTTTTTATAAACAAAGGTTAATTTAGAAGTGCTGATACCGAGAAAATTGCACCTCATGCGCAATTTGAACCCGCTATCAGACTCGAAATAAACCATAACCATAAATGCACCGCAACTCAAATACGTCTTCATGGGTCGAGGTCCTCGATTTATGTTTCGACTTTCTCGACCAAAAATCGATGTTTTGACTTTCTCGACTTTCTCGACCGACATTTTTTAAAACTTTGTTTGTTCGACCCAGCATAGATATGAAAAAATTTTCCAAAGATTATTTGATCCATCTCAGATTTATTATGATGGAATATAACCATTTTTGTTTTTGAAAATAATCGATTTTTCTCGTCTATGTTTCAAATATTTTTGTCCAAAATTGGGTATGTTTTGAGTTTGCGCTTGACTTAAAATTGCTTCTCCACCGCGGATTTGCAGTCGCAAAACTGCAGGTGCTTGGCTTTCAAAGTCGAAACACAAGTCGAGCACCTCAACCCGGGTTTTATTTTTTGTAAATTCTACAGTTTTTAAATATGTTCTCGTTTTATGGAGAACTAGCCTAAACCTATCCTGACGATCCAAACCCGGCTGGTCGAGGTGCTCAATTTAAGTTCCGAATTCTTCAGCCAAAAATTGGTATGTTCGGATTTTCTCGACCACGTTTTGATACGTTTCCACTTCCTCGACTTTTATATAAAAATTTTATATAAAAAGAACTAATGCTCATTGATAGAAGCTTTTGTTTCTCTTAGTAACTAAATTGAGGCATAGATCTCTTAATAGATGTTTTTATAACATCCTTATCTGTCTTTTCCCAGAGTTAAACTGATATTTAAATCAGCAGAAAATCAAAAACGGATAATTTATTGAACATTTATGAGTTACAAATGGCTGAACAGCTGTCGTAAAAACCAACATAGAGGCGATGAATTTATGTTAACTATTGTTAGCTTACGCTGAAAGAAATCAAAAGATTCTTATTTCTTTCAGTTCTTATTGCTGAAATTTTTAAATGGGTTTTGTATTAATGGGAAAATTAGATTTAAACAAAAAAGAAGATTTTCCGACACAATTGTGCGAGTGGCGAAAAGGTTAAGATCGAAAATATTTTTTTTCTTCTTTTTAGCATAGGAAAATCTGAACTTGAAACTTGATTCATACCTTTTTTCAAACTCTTGATAAAATTGACATTTGCTTTAAGTGACTGTTTGATAACAAAAAAAAACTTTAAAAGACCAGCGAAACCAAGCAGTTTTGCACTTGCCTCACTTATTTGAAAATTCAAAGCGTTATCATAAGACCGCAAAAGTACTAGGCGTTTTGTCGTCGCGATGTCTGCTTTTCGAAGCAGGATACATAATAAGTCCTCCAAGTGGTGTCATACTTGTTAGCAGCAGAAATATGAAAAAAGTTCCGATCTTGACAAAATTTGTTATTTTGTGACTGATATTTTGAAAGTTACAAATTTCAAGTTACGCCCCAAACAAGTGCGGAATTTGGAATACAACAACGCACCCCTTTTTTAACTGAACAGTCGTTTGCTACACACATTTCCGGTTGTATCAGTTAATGTCAATATATGATGAAATGTTTTGTGATTAAAGCTTGAATGATAAGAAGATACTCAAAAAGAGATGAAGTCGTCGATTCTTTCATTGAAAACATTTTCGTTTCAATCTCTTGCAAAAAGATCATTAAATTTTTTCCATTAGAAATCTATAACATCAATTGAATGGTTTTTTTGAGCCTCTCTGTCCTGATTTTTTTGGTATTTGTCAGGATAGATTCTGGATTGCATTTATCTTGCTGGCGTTTCTTTCGTGCTCCTCCCAAAAATCATTTGTGCAATTGGATCTTCCATGCGCCCTCTTGTGCTGACTCTGTTTTTAAGTAGTTTGATTAAGACTAGTTTCTTACTGATCTGCACTCCGTTGCTAATCATCTTTTTACAATGAAATTTTCGCGGTTTTACAGAACCGGATAAAAGGGTCATTTTGTGTCTCGTGCAAACTAAATAATGATTTAGGGTTTTCCAACCCAGTATTTGCAATTATTGTGTCCTGTTAGAGCATTTTCTAATTAATTGTAAATTTTTTTCATACACGAACCCACCACGGTGGAAGTCAAGAATTTTTATGGCATTTCAAAAGTCGCAGCCTATAGAAAACTATTTTTGTAGATAGAATTACATAGCGGTGGTTAACTTTAAGATTTTAGCTTGACATATCTTCAAAATATACGGCGTTTTTTGCTCAATTAAGAGAGGAATCATTTTTTGAAAACTAAATCTGATAAAAAAAAGAGAAAACAAATAGTTATCGTAGAATTATTCTTGTTTTTTGAATATCTGTTTTGCTGCAAGAATCCACGAAGGCAATGTTAATTTGCGACAACTTTTGGCTTGTGGTTTCAATTGTAGGCTTAAATGAAACGGAAGAGTTTTTACAACGTAAGAACAGTTCTGGTTGATCTGGGAAAACAGAAATAGTGTTCACATTAGCAAGTACATTATCGTAGTCAGTTAGGCTGTTTTAATCACGCACGACATTGTTATCTATTGCTTAACAGCTAATATATATAAATTTTAAACGGTTAGTAAGTTTTTTAAAAACGGTTTTGACTGGTTCTAACGGACCTCTGGTTGTATTGAGATATATCAAATTGGTAACTGTCCGGTAAGTTGCTATTCTAATCAATCATCTTGTTTTTGATAAAATGCCTGAGCGTTTTTAAACAATGGTGGAATAATAATGAAACTGACCAAAATGCTAGGAAGCGAGTTTTGAAGTCAACATATAGCCACAAGTTTTTTTTTCGGCATAGTTAAATAGTACTAAGAATTTGAAGTTACGTATAGCACCAACAATGTTGGTACAAATCTACGTCGGACTGGGTCAAAAATTAAACTTAACCGTGTTTCTAAAAAATTTATTTGAAAAAAGCAATTATCAGAAATTCAGGCATTGAAATCTCTTTTGTTTTTATTTATTTATATTTATGTAAATTATTTATATAAACTAATTAATATCAATTGCTGGTCGACTAGTCTTTGAATTAACCCAATTTAATTACCTGTATCCAAAGTTGAGTAGCATTCCTAGAAACAAACAGTGCCCATCAGACATCTGGCACGAAGATTCTGGCGCCAGATTTGTCTCTGAACAAAAACAAACAATCATATATTTCTATGTCTGCTGA
Source organism: Symsagittifera roscoffensis (assembly GCF_963678635.1). NCBI lineage: Eukaryota > Metazoa > Xenacoelomorpha > Acoela > Convolutidae > Symsagittifera > Symsagittifera roscoffensis. Next base: position 1,071,855 of record NC_087067.1, read on the forward strand.
AGTTTTTTTTCGTTGATTTGAAAATTGATTTTCAGAGCTGCTATAAAACACTACATTAAAATTATGTCGAAAAATAATTGTTTAATTTTGAAAAAAAAAGTTAAAACGAAAGACCTTTCTGAGCGCAAAAAGTTAGTGTATATTGGCGCCAAAGGCTCTCTTAACAATTTTTAGTATTTGTCGACCAAAATGAATGTTTTAAAATAGTTGCAACGGGGCCATTAGAGTGTCAAAAATTGAGGTTTGGGCCTTTTTTTTAGCTCTTCACCGGCCCAAAAGGTTCGAAAGTTTTGCAAACGAAAACGTTCGTATTTCCAACGTTTTTTGAATTGTTTTAATCTTGTTCCAAAAGGGGTTTACTATGATATATCACAACCCATTCTGATTTTTATTTGTTTTACCTGATTTTGCGATTAAAAACAAAAAAGCAAATGTAAACAAGAATAGCCGTTTACTGTGCAAGTATCACGGAATATACCGACCGCATTCATAAAAAAACAACAAACAAGTTTTTTCTTTTTCTCAGTTTTGGTTTAGTTTTTTTTTTAAGATTGAGGCGATAAAAACATTCAAATGCGTAGAAAATTAATAAATCAAATATAATGGACAACAGTTGCGGTAAAAAGTTGAAAAACAAACAAAAAGAGAAGAAGAAAATCAATTTTACTTACGTTTTGCATCTTAGCTTTTTCATTTTTAAAATTGTTTAATGCAAAGGAAGCATAAGTGGAGCTTCCTAATTTTTTTCCGTTGTAGAACTAGATTTCGAAACTCTTGTCTAAATTCGAGCGAGCAAAGAACTCTTAGCTGACTATATTTGCTCAACTATTGATTAAAAAGCAAAAGTTTGAAACCGATTTTTCTCGACACTCATAGAATGTTCCGAAAATTTTTAAATATGTGTTCGAATCTCGAATGAAAGGGCCTCAATTTGATATCATTCGACCCATTCCAATTGTTGTTTGTGATACGTGAGTTCGCATGAAAAAAAAAAGAAAACTGCAACACCCAGAAATACAATCAAACCTTTCAATGGTCTGAGCAACTCTGATTTCTTGTTCAAAAACAATTCTGGCCAAACGCTTCTGGGCTACATGCAAGAAACATTTGAAATAAGGTAGACATAATATAATATAAGCCGCTTAGGGTAAACAGATATTATCTTGATTCAGAGAAAGATTCAAGGTGAAACCTCACCGACAACATATATGACGATGACGTCGAAGTAGAGAGAGACTGCGGCATACACTACCACTACTTGTCTGGAGTAACACCTCAAAGGGCGCATGAAGAAGTAAGTCACTATCGTGATCACACAACACACCATTGAAGTGTACCTGCAAATTACTTGAAATATTTAAACACATTACGAGGCCAAACTGTGCACTGGATAGGCGCACAATTTGGTGTTTCTAGGTCTTTGGAATCCAGAGACAAGTCTTTGAAAAGTTTTTTTTTGTCGTAACAATTAAAGAAAACAAAAGAGCAGAAGAAGAACAAAGAGAGCGTCCTTGTTGCGGAATCAGCTTACAAACTCACAAAATACAGTTTGGCCTCGTAATTAAGATACGAAAAAGTAAGGAAGAAATTCAGTCAGTTAGAAGAGCGTGTTTGAGAGTTTTTGCGCATGAGAACAGCCCCCAAAAAATACAGCTCCAGGTTTACTTACACTGCTGAAATTAACTATGAACTACCCACACTGACCTCCGAAAACAAAAAGGCTTGTCATACAATTTCATGCAACAAGTAGCTTGTCTTACAATTCCATATATGAGTGTATCGAAAAAATGCTTATCACAATTTCTTATATAAAAATTGAATGATAAGTATTTCTTAGATGGCTAGAAAATACTTCCGAAGTACCAATTACAAATTTCAGAGCAATTTTTTCATGCAAAATTAGTTACTCAGATAAGCAATTTCCAAAAAAATGCATGCAAAATTTAGACATTTTTGTTCATAAGACTGAATTTTTGACTGCTTTTATTATACAAATGAATGAAATGTGACTATGAAATTTAGTTTGAATCGAAATTTGATACTTTCATTTTTTTTTCTGATAATATTAAAAAACTTAAAATGAAAACAAAACTTGATTTTTTTTTATATAAAAATGATTGACATACATTTTTCTTACAGAAAATAGCTATCATTTTCTAGTTAAGAGAAAATGCTTGTCGTAGATATTTATTGCTATTTTCTGTAAGAATGATATTGTACGAAATTGTATGATAAGCTTCTTTTCATATATGAAAATTGTGTGATAATTAAACGTTTTGGTCAAACTATATTTCGTGGGTGTCTCGTCAACTCGACCACAGAACTTTCAGTGCAAAACTGATTGAAAAGATATATTTTAGTTGAAACTGAAACCTGGCCTGTTTCAGACCCTTTTATGATTCAACTATTTGACCAAATCTCAGTATCTTAGGACCATCTCGACAAATAATCCTTACGTGTCGACTTTCTCGAACAAACTTAGTTTTATTATGACTTTCTAGAAAATTTAAATTCTATCATAATGGGGCATATCTGACTATTTTTTAATGAAAAAACAATCAAAAAATTTCGTGCTGTTCTTGCCTCAGCTAATAGCAATCTACATATCAAAAAGCAGAAATCGGAAAAATTCACTTAGGCAGCAGAGAAAAAAACTCGGTTGTTTTTTTTTTCAAATTTTCAATTAACCCTTTTTCAACGGTTTTGGCGTTATATCATCCCTTTCTAAAAAGATCAAGAAACATGACTAATGTTTACATTTTGATTGATGCAAATTGTCTGAGCTAACATTTCGAGTTTTCTCGCCCTAGGTTTCAACTGCGCTCGAACTACCTTTCGACTCTGCTCGAATTATGGTTCGACGGGGCATGACCTGTATTTTTTTCCTTGACATCTTGCTTTATCATGGCGACCTTTAACTTGAAAAAAATACATTAAGAGTAAAGAGAATGGAAATGTTGATCATAATAAATTTTGGTGAAAATTTATTAAAACTTACTTTTTTCTGTTAAAAACCTTAGTTTTCAAATTTTTTTTAAACTTTAGTTATCAAAGTTTCAAATCAGAAAGGGTTGACATTTGGTTGACTGGGTTTAAACTATATTGCACTTTCATGACCAAAGTGGATATTTTTTGACTATGCTCGGCTTATATTTGACTTTTTGACCACAATCAAACAATTTTTGATTTTAAGCTTGGCTTAAAATAGTTTCTCAACCGCGGATTGTGAGTCCAGAAACTGCATTTTTTCTATTTTGGCTCCTCGCTCCGGAAAATTTTTTTTATCAGTAGCAAAGGGTGATCTAAGATTTTTGAGAGAGGGGGAGGGCGGGCTATCCGCCTGTTAAAAAATTAGGATAACACTCGTAGATGGTTAAGAGTGGCAACTTAAACTAAGACTAGATTAAAACTATGGTTGGTTAAGATTCCTACGATAAAATGTAGGCTTTTATTTAAGACTAAATAAAAGACGGTGATGCTATCTAAAGTAAGAGATGTTAAAAAGATTGAATTAGTTTCGGTTGATTTGTTGCATCTCATCAAGGATAGTGCGCAAATTCCAAGTCTACCAAAAGCCGTTGCGCTTTTGGCAGGTGTATATAAATTAACAACGTAAAGGTCAACGATCAGTATAGAGGTTAAATGATCAAACAATAGTACTTTTTATATTCCCCGCGAAAATTTATCTAAAAGCTATTACTTTCGCCTCGCAAGAAGAAAAAAGAAAGTAATTAAGCGCTCGGGTGAATGAACAAGTGGGCTCGTTGGCCAAGACCCCCAAAAGTGGATCTGAATTGCTAGAGACATAATCTTGGTAAAGCACCGAGGGCCAAAAGAGCGTATTTCATACAAACAAAAATTTAATACACGGTTACTAGGTCGAAGGAACGGGTGTACGGTTCGGGAAGGACCGTGCGAACAGGCCCGATGGGCCGGAAGACGTATTCTTCAAGTAATAACACAAAAGAACAAAAACAAAGCACCTTAGATCAAATAGCATGATTTCGTCAGGTAACATTAAATATAGGCCAGTTACTGTGGACGAGCAAGGAACTGGAATAGCACTGGGGTGAATGAGGCAGTAAGGTGGGCAGGGAAATATCCCCGAAGGCAGGCCAAAATAAGAGGCAGTATTAAGATGGATAGATCTAATGGTTATCCAGTGGTAGCACCCAATGGGTGAAAGAGAACTTTAACGGCATTCAAGCGAGGTTATGGGGCTCAAATAAAGCTTTAAGTGTTATCAAAGTAATCTAAGTTTTTGGCGAGCTCTGGAAGTTTATAAGACTCTAAAGGCGATGGAATGTTAAGTAACATTCAACAATAAACAGGATACTAGAGTACTAAGAGTTTTTAAGAGTTTATGAAAGTTTATGATAGCATCTAGACTGAAACTCCTACTTCTAATTCGTTTCCCGATTTGCCGCTTTGTTATTTGTCCATCTCCTTAACTCCTCCAGCGTCATTGGCCGTCCTAAAAGTTCTATCGCCGAAATGATAGAGGAAGTGTTCAGCCAGTCGGGGTCAGGTACAATGGGAGCAGATGTTGAAGATGAGGTTTCGGAGGGTAGGCCCGATGGGTCAAATTGAGTGGTACGGACCTCAGGACTAAATTTGACCTTCTTACGAGGAGTATGTTGGTCATCTGCTACCGAGGGCTTTGGATCACTTGGGTAGGCAGAGCTTTCTTCCCGCAAGTGAATTATCGTGGGACGCGAAGATGAGGGTGGTGTTAAGGTTGTCAGGTCTACTAAGTCGACTTGGTGGCTTTCCATTTCTACGGTAGTTGCTTCTATCGTTGTGTAAGCTGGGGCAGGACTAGGTGAATTAAATAATGGGCCGTCCTGATCTTCATTTGTTAAATCGACTACACTGGTAAACACTCTTTCGCCTAGCATCTTGGGAGGCTGTCTAGTTCGCATAGGTCTGGTGTTCTGTCGTGTAAAGATTTCTGACAATTTCTTCGAAGGTGGTGATTTCGTTGGAGATGACGCTTTCCTCTTCGCGGTACCGGACAGTTTCGGTTTTTTAGTGGCAAGGTCAGAGTGTAGTTGCTTAGATTCCACCTCCGCCATGGCGATTGGTTCTACACTAATCTCGGTAAATTCCCGTCCAGGGTTCTCCGGAAGAAGCGGCTTTTCTTGATTCGGTTGATTGGCCTCCTCCATAGTGTCCAAGAGAACCAACTGTGGGGTCACTTGTAGGTCCCTTTCATTATCACCAGAATCCAAGTCGATCAGGGGAATCTTATCCGACTCGACCTTCTGTTCAACATGGTCCGGTATTTCTGGCTTACGATCTGTTCGGTCGGAGATTAGGTGTTCATCCGATTTTGTAGCTTCGAATAATGTTTTATCCTTGAGGTCTTTTAGCGAAATTAGGTCGCTAACATTATCGTCTGAAATCTCTTCATGTGGTTCGATCATCAATCCAGGTTCATTTACGCAACTTTTTCGAAGGTCGGGTTTACCCGACGGGCTTGATTCTTGGTCACTTTCAAGGCCTATTGGGATTCTCAATCTCTTCCTCTGTTCTTCTTCCTCTCTGAGAAGAGTTTCTCTAGAGCCGTTCATGGCCGCGTTTCGCCTCGCAATATCAAGCTCTTCGAATTTCCACTGGAGGTTTTTTTTCTTTTGCGTCGTTCTTGAGCTTTTAAATCCGACATTTCTCGGCGGTTTTGTAGTTTTCCTCAGTCCTTTAGTTGCATAGAATCTAACTAGTTGATCTCGTTTTCTCGGGCTGGGTTTCTAATGGGTGCATTGTCTTTTAATGGCTAAATCAGATTTACGTATTATTTTACCATTTTTTAAGGTAACTGTGTGGTCTGACTCCCTTACAATTTCATCCTTGAGTACTCTATAGAATGGTTCACTTTTCGTTCTATCTTGGACTTTTCGTTAAATAATGGTCTTACCCGGCGGATTATTCAGTATTGAGTCCTTTATACCCAAGGCATCTCTCTTTTCTGCCCGAGAAAGCACTTTTACTGGGGATCCAGCACTGGTTGGTACGTATCTCACTGCATTTGAGATATCCTCCGAGGACGATGAGTTTTCGTCAACATCTCCATCTTCTATATCATCGGGGGCGTCTCAGTCGTATCTTCGCTCTCGGCTCATTAGTTTTTTGCCCTTATCTATGCATAACAAAGTTTTATTCCAATCAAGGTTATTCGAAGAGGGTGATTTGACCAAATTATGCCAGATGGTGTTTGGGGATCTACCAAAATGTGCTTCGAAGGGAGAGCAGTTAAGCGACTGTTGAGTTACCGTTCTTAAACATTTTATTATTTTCAAAAGTGCAGATTCTAGCGAAGGTTTTGGACGTTCTTGTGCCATAACCAAGAGTCTTTCCTTAATGGCTCTGATTAGACGTTCCACTAGTCCGGTAGCTCTATGATCACCCACTGGGCTAAATATCACTTTTATATTGTGATTGTGGCAGAATTCTCTGACTTCCTTGGAGATAAAACCAGATCCTTGATCTGTTCTAATGGTTCTAGGTATCCCGTGTAAAGCAATGTATTTACTAAGGAAGTTTATGATAGATTTTGCCGATGTGCTGGATGTTATTTGAGCTGATGGGAATTTTGAAAATCTGTCCACGCACACTAATATGTATTTTTTTGTTCCCCATACTAAAGGTAACGGACCGGCGAAGTCTAATTCCATTTCTTGGTTTGGCTCTTCGACCGTTGGGAGTTTCCCTAGGGTATTGTGTTTTATAAGAGGTTTCAAGTTTTTACCTGCTTTCACGCACTCAATACAGTTTTCGCCGTGGACTTGAATTTCGCGGTAAATTTTCGGCCACCAGATGTATTGAGTTGCCAGACTTTTCATTGCGAACTGAACAGGGTGAGTTTCATGTAGTCGGTTGAGCAGCATTGTCGATCTTAGGCATGCTGGGATAACTAACCGATTGTCCAGATAAAGACATCCTCCGCTGACATGTAAATTATTTAAGTACGATTTATAGTAGTTTCCCAGTTGTAGAATATCTTGTTTGCGGTCTTCCTCAATTGCTTTAATTATCTTTTTCAGAACTAGATCTTGTTTTGATAAGAGGGACATAAATTTTGAATCGAATATTTCTGGCCAAGAAAAAGGGAATATACTGACTGTTTTCTTTTTACTAGGTGATCTTTTCATGGGATTATCCGACGGGTTACTGGTGCTTGGTGTTAAAGAGTCCATGTTTTCATTAGCAATAAGTTCTTTCTGTTGGTTAAATTCATTTTGTTCTGCCATTTCTTTCAGGATGTTAAAATTCGTAAAAAAGTCGTTTAATTTGCAAGATGAGTCACACTGTTCTGTACGCGAGTGAGAATTTTGGCACACTGAAATGTTGGAATAGTTAGCTATCGCTTGGAACGTTTCAGCGGCATTAGCAATTCGTTTCTCACGTTCTATTTCTTGACTGGTCATATGATCTGTTGACTGGCCAATCGTGTTGCAGGAAGTGACGTCATATGCTAAGAAATGTTGAGAGAATTTATTTCTTATTTGCGACCACGAATTTCTCGGCATTAGGTGATCAAAACCTAGGAGCGTACTAATCTGATTTACTGAAGCGATAACAAATTTTTCGTCATCCAGAGAAACTGGTACGGGTTCACCCGATGGGTGTCGGGATATATAATCAACAAATCCCATATCTTTACCGGGTAAATGTTCGACGGTAAAGTCGAACGGTAGTAGTTTGTCCGCCCAACGGGTGAGACGTGATTGGGCCGTTTTAGTATATTTATCGTCTTTCAGTGCTCCTATTAAAGCTTTGTGGTCTGTTAAAATTGAGAATTGTTTGCCCAGTAGGTAATTTTTGAAATGGTCTAGTGCCCACACTAATCCCAGTAGTTCGAGTTCATTAGTGCTGTATTTTAATTCGGCAATATTCAAAAATCTGCTAGCGAACGCTACGGTCTTCCAATTCCCCCGATGGTCCTGTGCGATGGACGCGCCCAATCCTAAATGTGAGGCATCGCATTTCACTCGAGTGTCCAGTTTTACATCGAAATGATGGTTCGTCACCGTATTACAAATTTCTTTTTTGATTTTTTCAAACGCTTCCGTGTGTACTGTAGACCACTTAAATGGTTTATTTTTTTGCATAAGTTCTCTAAACGGTCCACTTAAATGGTTTATTTTTTTGCATAAGTTCTCTAAACGGTGTTGATAGGGACGCTAAGTTTGGTATGAACTTATTAAATTGATTAATCGATCCCATTAATGATCTGATATCTTTGATACAGTTTGGTTCCTTCAGGTTTCTGATTGCGTCAGATTTATGTATTAGTGGTGTCGTCCCTTTTGCGTCGATTTTAAATCCCAACCATTCTATGTGTTGTGAGTTAAGAATGTGCATTTTTCTCATTTTATGGCTAGTCCCTCGTCATCTAGTGTTTTTAACACGTTAATGACTAGCTTTTTATGTTCCTCCTCGCTACCCACGGTGGCGATTAGGATGTCATCAAAGTAACAATGGGTATTTGGTAATTTTTCCGTCAAACGGTCCATTATGCAATGAAATTCACTAGGCATATCGCCTAGTCCGTAAAATCCGGTTTTAAAACGGTAGGAACCCGTTACTTCTCCCCCACGATGTTAAAATTACACTGATTACTTGCCTTTTTAGAAAGCGGTATTTGACTGTAGGCGTATTTTAGATCAACCGATGAAAACCAGATGTTTCTTTCATCGTGGCCGCTAATCGTAACTGCTACGTTGTCAATTAGTTCGAATAGGTTCGGCATTTGATATCTATTACGAAATATCTGTTTATTTAATAGTTTTGAGTTCAATGCTAGTTTGATTGACCCGTCCCTTTTTGCTGTAATTACGATGGGGGAGATAAAACAATCTTCAGAGCATCTAGATAATTTTTCGATGTGTCCGTCTCTTAGTAATTGGTCAATACATACTTTGACTTTAGGGAGAAGATGGATCGGGATACGTTTCCCTTTCACCTGTATCGGTTTTAACGGTTCGTTAAAATAAGTATTAACTACGTAGTTCTTTGATCTACCCGTTCTTTTTATGAGGTCTGAAAAGTGTTTTGATATGTATATTTTAAACTCACTTTGAGATGGTGTCTCTTGGCTTTGATCCTGTTTGTTATCCGATGCGAATTTTATTTGGTTGACGTTTGTCCCAATGGGTGATGCTTTCTGGTCTTTCCATGACTTTGGCCCATTGGGTGGGGGTTGTTTCTGAAATACTACGATTCCCAGATTCGGTAAGATGTCGTTTCCCAGTAGATTTCTTTCAGCCCCTTCGGTGATGAAAAGTTTTTGGTCATTAGCCTCCCATCCCTTCGATCGGATTCTCACTCGAACTCTTCCAATAATGTTGATTGTACTCCCGAAGCCCTGGTATGCTTTCTTTGTTATTTCGTCCACAGATTCTAGTATTAAAAATCTATCTCGTATCTTCAATTCGTGTAGTAGATCTTTTTTCATGAAAGAAACTGGACTTGCTGAGTCGATTTGAATTTCAGTATAGTAAGGGTTGAAATTTCCCAGAGATACCTTTAGTGTCTTTTTCAGTTCTAGTCCTTCGTGGTTGAATACTGTTCTCACTCCGCGCTCTATTTTGTCTTCTACAGCATTTATTTGGCTATCTGTGTCTACAGCTAGAACTAAGAAATCGTCTAAGTTGACCTCAAATTCGGGATTTTCCTGCGGGTTGGCCCGGGTTTTTTCGTTTTCTTGAGGTACTCGATTCTGTTCGACGATGTTCGTTTGTGTTCTTGCTGAACTCCTGCAATGTTTAGCAAATTTTCCTTTGCGTCCGCACGTATTGCAGTTTCTATCTCTGGCAGGGCATGTGGTTAAATGTCCTTTTTTGAATTGCTGACCACAGTTGCGGCATTTGTTATTTTCAACGATGTTTAGGGTTGGTTCATTCTTTACGTATTGTGGTCTTGGTACTGCGTTATAAGTTGGGAATTTTAAGTACTGTTGATGGATTTTGGTACCTTTTTCGTGAACTAATACGTAACATAGTACGTTTTCTGGGGTCAAGTATTCTATGCATAGTTTCTTTTGGATCTCGACATTTCTCATGTTTGTGATGAAAATATCTCTTACTAATTCTGACTCGAGTTCCCCCAGTTTACAATTTTTTGCTAGTTCAGAAAGTATTTTGTGGAATTTTTCTAAGGACTCATGTTCTTTCTGTCTTCGGCCAAGAAATTTAAATCTTTCGTATGTTAAGTTTGTAGTGATCGTGAAGGTAGTTTTTAGTAGTTCCCAAAATTCTGCGAAATTGATATCCAGAATTCTTTTACCAGGGTTTTTATGAGAGAAGCATTTCTGTCCTTCTTTTCCGAGTGCTAGGTATAACTGTGATTTTAGCTTCTTGTCAATATCTCCGATTTGGAGTCCGTTAAATTTTGCGTTATCTTCCGCCCTTCTCCTTCTCACTTATTCGTTATAATTTTGTACTGCTATTCTGTGGTGTTCTTCTTTTTCGGCCCGACGGGCTTGATCATCGGACGGGTCCGGTGGTTCTGCCGTAGGGTAAGTTAGTTCGTTTCTTATCGGTGGGTTAATTACATCTTCGATGTCTACGGAATCTTTCGCAATAATTGTCAATTGAAAGTTTTCCGACCACCTTTCCCAGTCGTGTTGATTTTCGTTTGATGAGTTGTTCCAAAAAAACTCTAGTCCTCGTAGGTTCAATTCGTTAGACTGCGCCATACTAAAAAATTAGGATAACACTCGTAGATGATTAAGAGTGGCAACTTAAACTAAGACTAGATTAAGACTATGGTTGGTTAAGATTCCTACGATAAAATGTAGGCTTTTATTTAAGACTAAATAAAAGACGGTGATGCTATCTAAAGTAAGAGATGTTAAAGAGATTGAATTAGTTTCGGTTGATTTGTTGCATCTCATCAAGGATAGTGCGCAAATTCCAAGTCTACCAAAAGCCGTTGCGCTTTTGGCAGGTGTATATAAATTAACAACGTAAAAGTCAACGATCAGTATAGAGGTTAAATGATCAAACAATAATACTTTTTACACCGCCGATAGTTTTCAAGGCCGGTCCGACCGACTGGATGATTTCATACATGAAAACAATAATTTACCACACGCCGCTGACCAAAAACCAAGTTTTTGAAATTTGGGCTGAGATACCAAAAGTTGATGTCATAAACTAGTATCGAAGGGTGGTGGAGAACTAAGCTCCCCAGATGTCGTTTGCATTAGCCCCACGCCCCCTCCCTCCCATCCGTTAAAAATCCGTTTAAATTGATGGGGAAAAAATTGAGGGTGGCAAAAATTTTAAGTTGTTCAGTTTACAAACATAACTTACCCAAGAACTTTGAGTAATGTTTGAGTGTCATGCAGAAAATTGCCCACCGACGCAGCACTATACGAAACTAAAACACGAAAGTGACGCTTCTATTGGTTCAAAACTTATCAATGAACAGCATTGTGACAAGTCTAAATAATAAATTTTGATTATTATGTCACTTAAAAGAAAATGTCTCAAAATAAAGGGGTTGAATCAAATCACTAGCCCAAACTAGCTCAAATTCGCCCAAATAATAGTAATCGTGCGCACATTTATTATCTTAAGTGGCAACTCCAACATCCTATTAACTTTTTGAAAAAATGTAGCAGGTGTGGACAGCCCTTTTAATTCTGAGCGTAGTGTATCATTATCTTCAAATGGAACAACTTTTAAAAATCCACAAAGTATGTTTGTTGAAAAGTCGAACTTTAAACAACAAGTTAAAATCCTCAATCCCAGCGTTTAATTTATTTTAAATTTGCTAAGCGCTGCATGTAAAATACTCGATTCGACCCCTGCCGACCACAAAAGGTCTCCACTTTGTACTATTTTTAAACATCCATTTTTGGCTGACTGACTCTAAAATGTTTCAAAAGGCGCCTTCAGCGCCAATATATACTAACAATACAAGAATATACTCGGAGCGCACGCAGAAAAAACGCAATTGATTTAAAATCATTTTATTAAAATTTTTACCTGATTTTTTTTCAAAAATTTGCCCGCGGCGATAAAAATTTTGCCATAATGGGATGGGGGGGGGGGTATTTATAGTGATTTGTGAGAGCTCAGAAAATCAATTTGGCAAGTTAGTCGACCTAAAATTTTTTCGAATGCCCCGCCCTTGAGAAAATCTTAGATACCCGGGTTGACCAAAACTTCTTATCATACAATTTCCATATTTGAGAAACTTCTTGTCATACAATTCCATACGTACAGAAAATTGCTTGAAATCTCTATGATGAACATTTTTTCGGAAGCTTCAAAAAAATTTGCTCTTATGAAAAAAATGATTATCATACAAGTTTTTTAAATGAAAATTGTAAAATGAGCATTTTTTTTGACGTCCAAAGCGCTTCTATTGAACCAGAAACGCTATTATCTCATTTGAACCTTTCTGAAAATTGTTTTCAGAGCATTCCTGATTTCTGTTTTTTTTAATACAAAAATTCTTATCGTACAATTTTCATATATGGAAATTGTATGATAAGCATTTTTTTCATTCCAAACTGAAATCTGTTTTCGATGAAAAAAAAAACTGACATTGAGCAAAAAACGCTTTTGACTCATATACAACTTCTTAAAAAACCTTTTCAAAAGATTTCTAAAAACTTTATCAAAAAAGAAAAAAATGCTTATCTTACAATTTTCATATATGTGAATTGTATGATGTGTTTTTTTTTTCAAAAAACCAAAACCTCGATTTTTTCATCACCCGACTGTTTTATTAGAATCAAACAGCCGCAGAAATTAGTTTAAACCTTTTTTCTACCATTTTTCAAAATTGTATGAAAATTGTATGACACGAATTTTTTCCATATACTTGATGTTTGGAATTGTATGATAAGCGTTTTCGGTGTATGGAGGTCAACCCGGGTAAGCCCCTCGTTTGAAAGATCGTTCCAATTTTCAAAAAATGATCAATGGTAGTTCGGACCATGTTAAAATGCTCCCCCAAAAGCTGTTTAGGGGTAGAGATGTTGATTTGGTTCCAATTTTCTGACGTTTTCAGCTTCCGGCTTTTTTTTGCCCCCCATCCCACTTGCGAGTAATTTTTTTGTTTGTATGTGTTGATTTGTATGAAAATTTAAATGCGGACTAATTAGGGAAAGACATGTTTGGTATTCACACTTAACCCTGTAAAAACATGCACGTCATAACATTGATACTCGTGTGAGGTAAGAAAAAGGAAGAAGAGACTCCCATCAATCCCCGCCCCAATCCCCGCAAGCAATAGCAGGTAATAGCAATTTGATGAAAAATTAGAATTGATAATCAAATTACTTGTGAGAAGCGATAGCAAAAAAACCAGCCGGAGTATGATAAACCAACCGAAAACGCGCGAAGTGTATAAGCCAGCCAGCCCAAAAATAACATCATATGTTTGAATTAACTGTTACTTAATTGTTACTTAACTATTATAGCACTTGTATATACCACCGTTTGAAGCATCGTTCCAATTTTAAAAAATTGCTCGATGACATTTTGGACCAAACTGATATCGCCCCCAAGCAGTTTAGGTGAAAGGGTGGGTGTTAACTTGGTTCCAAGTTAGGAAATTTCAGCCATTCAGAATCGAGTATTTTACATGCAGCGCCTAGCAAATTCAATGCGAATTAAATGCAGGGTTGGAATATCTTAACTTATTCTAACTGGGGCGGAGCAAAACCTTTTTGTAAAAGAAAATTGAGAGAAATTTAAGAGCAATCGGAACATTCGGGGATTTCCTACATTATTTGCTCAAAGCCTTTTTTCTTAATCAGCAAAATCACGCTGTTTGTTTACCGTTGTTATATTGGAACCAGGTGTAGTTCCAGTGGTTGCAAATAACATCATCAGGGTTCGCGAAGCACACTCCATAGGGGAGAGATGTGTCACCCTCCTCAATTGATGCACTCACTTCATTCGAGTCTCTATCTGTCTCTGGAGTAAAAAGGTCCACAAAGTCCATCACTGACCTCTGTGGATCCAATGCTTTAACTAGTCATATAGGAAATGAGCTCCAATGAAATATACCACATGCAAAATTTCAATAAATTGATTTTTGGGAGCAACGGGATCTAGGAGTGTAAAATTTTGTAGAAAAAAAAACAAAAAAGTTTGCGAGCTCTTCTAAAACACTGTAAACTTATTATTTTTTCTGATTTTTTTCAGCTTACTTTTCTTATTAATCAGGCCAGAATTTGAGACAATTTCTGCAAAAAATATATCAAAATCAAAATGCCTTTTTTAATCAAAATTCGAAAAAATTGACAGATAATTCAGGCGTGGTCTGTTTGTTTTTATTCCAACCAGGGGCGGATCTAGGATTTTCTCAAGAGGTGAGGGTTGTATATTCAAAAAATTTTCAAAAATTTTGTCGACCTTTTTTTAGGTCGGACCAAATTCATTTCCGAGCTCTCTCAAAGCATTAAAAAGAGCTTGTTTTGGCCACATTTTCTTGTTTTGGCCAAATTTTTTAGGTCGGACCAAATTGATTTCCGAGCTCTCTCAAAGCATTATAAAGAGCTTGTTTTGGCCAAATTTTCTTGTTTTGGCCACATTTTTTAGGTCGGACCAAATTGATTTCCGAGCTTTTTCAAAGCATTAAAAAGACCTTATTTTGGCCACGTTTTTCGGCGTTTTCAGGCATTTTTTTGGATATCTCAAAATAGCATAAAGGGGGTACCCTTTGTGACCCCCCTCCCCTCTATATTTGCCCCTGATTCCAACCAACTTCATCTTTCTCAAAATCAAAAGATATTTTACCTACCGCTATTTTTTGTGAAAGCATTGGCTTTTGAAAATTGGCAATTTAGCTAATTTAGGACAATTAATGGGGGATCCAAAAGTTCTCTTCTCAAAAAAGTAAAAGGATTGAGCTGAAAAATTGATCCGTCCTTCTCTCACGAGATTTGCGCCCCCCCCCCCCCCCCCTACTAGTAACCAGTTTTGCAACCATACCAGTTGAATTGCGGCAAAATAATTGTTCCAAACGCCCAAATGAAAAATGTATCACCCTACACTTGGCATAGCGTGTGGGGGTGAAAGAAGACTTAACAACAAAAATGAAAATTCTTACAAAAACTATTTTCGATTTCTTTGAAACTTTATGGATTCTCTAAAAAACTGTTTTTTTTATGGATTCTCTAAAAAAGTCTTTAAAAGCAGTCAAAGCAGTCAGGTCTCTCCTGGTATAAGTAGTATTGTTCGACCTTTTAGGAATGTTACCCACACTGAAGTTCCATGGATAATAATTGATTTGAATTGGTTTTCGTATTCAAAATGTTGCCATTATAAACAGTTATAATTATATCTTTCATAAACGATACGATTGTTTTAGAAATTTACAAAATAAAAATATGAAGTCAGACCATAAAAATTCGTTATCATCTGTTATTATCAACGGAATTTTATAGCAAAAAAATTGGGTTCTGTCACTGGATTCACTGGATTGAAATTTGATGCACTTACATTAGGAACGGATACCCCTTTCTGGCTTAGCTCTGCTGAGATGATCGTCTGAGAGGTTAATTTCGGTTACTATTTAACAAAACTAGCGGGTGCAAAACATTATTTGCTTAATGGAAAAGATTTAGTCAGACAAATAAACAATGATTTAATGTACGATGAGTAGCAAATTATTTATATTGACTAAGTTTGGTGGTAGTAGTTGCTATAAGCCATTTGCTTTGTCATAATAGCTTGTTATTATATTGTTGTTTGATGTATTGGTAAGCTATCAGGCTATTTCTAGCTAATTTACCGCAAAATAGTTCGAAATAAACAAATAAATAAATGAATGCAATCAAGGGAAGAATTGGAGGGCTTCGATTTTTCTCAGGGATTCCACTACTTTATTATAAAAAAAATCGTTTTCTGTACTAGTTTGAGAGATCCACTTTGAAGAGCGTTAGCTATAAGTATAAAGACATAAGCAAAAAAAATAGCTCGATTCCGTTTCTTTTAATTCATCAGTTGCCTTTATTCACGAGAGAAGTAAAGGCACCCCTCAGATGACTGTTGGGTGAAGAAAAAAAAAACTTCTTCATGTGGCTGAGCAATAAACTTAAAAATAAAAAAGAGAGTCAAAACATGAGAAAATACGAGAAAAGTATTCCAAAAAAGTTAGCTAAATTTAGCTTTTTTGAAAGATACAATCAAATCTGAAATGAAAAGATATCAGCTACATGCATCATTCTGTGAATGCTTATCTGAACCCACCTCTCACCTGAATTTAAATCTTAGCTGCGCCCACCTTTCACTTGCAGGTGAAACTTACCTGCGCTCAATTTCACCTGCAGATGAATTTTAACCAGCAACCTCTTGTCTCCAGCATACTCATCCCCCCCCCCCCCCCAACAAACAACTACAACCAAAAGAGAAGAGATTGGTTAGCTGATTCAAACCACCAACCAACCATCCTCCCTTGTCACTCATCTCATCTCAACACAACCCCCCCCCCCCCCACCCAAAAAAAACACCCTCCAGATTGAAATTATTACCGATGAAGCAGAAAGCAGAAACCCAATCCCTTGATTTATCAAAGTCTTAATTGTTCGTTAACACCATTTACTATACTAACTGTCACTCCAGACCGAATAAAGTTGAAATATATATGTGAAAAGACAATTTCGATAGGTAATTAATCCGTTAAGTTTAGTAACCGTAAAGTAGAAAGTTAGTCGGAGACAATAAAATGGCGGTCATCCAAAGGTGACGGACAACTCTGAAGGCTAAATGCCAGTTAGCGCCAGACAGATAGATAAAGTAGATAGCAACAACTATGATGAAACTGAACTCCAATTGTGAACTAATTTAGATACTATGACATTCCCCTTATTGTGAGAAATGAAGACTTAATTTAAATACTCAATGAAATGTGGTTATGTAAATGAATGAAAGTTAACAACGAGTTTTAGCTAGAGTTTTGGTTAACTGGTACAGGCAAGGTTAAACTAAACAATTGAGTTTTTGCCGCTTTACGGAATGCCCTCTCCCTGGACTTAGAACGTTTTTGTTTTCATGCTTTTCCTCCTTTCTATTTCGTCCCTGGTTTTTCCGCTTTTTGGATATTGTCAATCATGACTGCCCCCATTTTGTTGACTGCCGTACGTTTCCTTCACGAACGTCTTGAGCTGGTCTGGTCTAACGAACTTGCTGAAACTTGACTCGAATACGAAACAAGCCGTTGCTTCCTTCCCCGCTTTTTGCTTCCGGCTTGTGGAATCTCCGATTTGTCCTGCGTTACAGTCTCGTCGCGCTCCGTCTCCTTTCGATTCTCTTCCGTCGTGTCGTGCTTCCTCCGGTTTGTTTCAATCTCCGCCTCTCGTGGAAGAGTGTACTCCGTTGCCGTCTCGTAATTGCTTGGTCGAAATGTTATGGGCTCCGTTTGTTGTCCCCACTAGATGTTCCTTGTCTTTCCCCTTTAATGTTCGTCCCCGGGTTTTCCCCCTTCGATTCGGTCGCTTGTATTTTCGTCGCCAGTGGTAAATAGTCGTCTTCGTCCGATTCCGAGTCCTCCACGTTATCCCTGATTTGGCTTTTTTCTTGTTTGCCTGCGGTGCTTTGTTAGGTAGCTGTGGTGTTTTTTGAGCTAGATGGTCGGTTTGCGAGTAGTTTCCGTATCAGGTCCAACGATGTAGGCGGTGCGGCAATCTGACCAGGCGACAATTTCTTCGGAGGGTTGGTCCGTTTTAGTGCTACTGCCGATTTTCTGAGCACAGCACCGTTACTCATTTTAGTAGTATGCTCACTCTGACTTATGATACTGGATTTCAATGGTTTATACCTAATTAGGTTGGGCTATCCCGTACGCTGCATTATTACCGCTGATAGTGGTCCGAACAATCCCTGGTTCGTTATCCTGGTTAGCGATCCGGTCGTCGGCTAATCTCATTGGGTGGCGCCTGTTCTTAACGTCGTACTCAGTATCCGAGCGGACTGCCCAGTTGGTGTCCATTGGTTCTGGCATCGCTTGAGCGTCCGGGTCTCGTTCATCTAATCAGGCAGATTTTGAGCGTATTACGTTTTCCCAATTAAGATTTCTTAATGACGGCTTTTTGGTTAAGTTTCTGAGGACTGTGTTAGCTTCCCGACCATGGTGCGCTTCAAACGGTGTTAGATTCAGGGTGGTGTTTTTAGCGAAACTCAAAGCTCCAAGGGTTCCGGTTTTTTCTCTCGCGCATACGTCAGAACTGATTTCTTGAGACTGCCGTTGGTCCGTTCGACGCACCCTGTTGCTCGATGATCGTTAACTTGGGATGTAAGTATTTCAATTACTTCCTTGTGACAGAATGTTCTGACCTCCTTGGACATAAAAATCGTTCCCTGTTCAACTCGGATTTGTCGCGGTACTCCGTGTGCGATTATATTTGATTTTAAGACTTTTACGATTTTTTCCGACCGATTTGAATTACACACCATGGCCGATGGCTATCAAGAAAAACGATCCACTGCCACCAGAACATACTTTTTAGAATTCCCCAAGTAGCTAATTGGCCCCCAAAAGTCTAACTGCACGGATTCATACGGTTCTTTGGGTTCAGAAATTTTCCCTACATCCCCTTTTGGGCACATGCTTTTAAAAATTTTACCGGCTAATGTGCATTCTTGGCAATTTCGGAACATGCGGAACATGTAGGGGTACCAAATGTTTTTTGCGGCCTCGTACATATTCGATTTCCCATGATGGTAATAGTGCAGTCTGTTGTTTACCGCCGCTTGCAAAGTGTTTGGAATTACGAGTCTCTCATCCATCCATAGGCATCCGTTCTTCACATGAAAATCCTGAGTGTACTGTGCATAATCTTTTACTCATTGCTGCGATTGTTGTATGTAAATCCGGGTCCTTGTACTTGATCATTTCGATGATTGCTTGTAGTTGAGGTTCTGAGTTGTACAGAGTTTCGGTAAATCGAAGGTTAAAAAATTCTGGAAGAGCGTTCTGTTTGTTAACTACTTTACAATTTCTAGGGACATAATACGATTTTCAGGGTTAACCGGCGGATAACTTTGACCAGGGTAAATCGAAGGAATTGAAATAATGGTGTTAATTTTAGTGCACCGGACTTCTGTTGTGGATGCCTGTATATCTTGATTTATCTCCCCTATCTCGTCGCTACTGCTAATGCTTGGGTGTCGTTCCAGTAATTTCTTGATGTTGCGTTCCATGTTTAGGTTCGATTTTGAGCTTTTGAAGTTTATACGCGCATTTGAGTAACCGAAATCTGTTTCAATAATTGTCCCAATTAAATTCTCAATGTACATAAGTGACCAGCCGGACATGCAAGCAATTTGTCGCTCTGTGATTGGTCCAATTTCCGCGCGCATATGTTTTCGCCCTCTACTGGCTGTTTTCTATTCGATATTTTACAAACGCATTTACTATGATTATTATTGGCCTTTGGAGACTCGAATTTACCTTTGGAGAAATCTTTCTTTTTAAATCCGAGGGTGGATCTAATTTGACTAACTTTCGCAACCGTGAACATATTATCATATGTGCTGACCGGTTCAGCGTCCGAACTCGGGTGCCTCGATAGGCAATCCGCGAAACCGATTTTAGCCCCGGGTTTGTGTTCCACTTGAAAATCAAATGGTATGAGGCGATCTAGCCACCGGGTTAATCTACCAAACATCGTCTTGTTGTTTTTGTTATTACCATTTAGCAGCGATACCAGGGCTTTGTGGTCCGTGACGAATAAAAATTATCTCCGCAGCCTATTATTTCGGAAATATTCCGCCCCCACACAACTGGCATATCCAGCATATCCAGCTCGTTTATTGAATAATTTTTATCCGCCTCGTTTAAGTACCGGGATCCGAAAGATATCGGCCTCCATCCGTCGGAATCAAGTTGTTCAAGGACCGCACCGAGCCCGTTATGGCTTGCGTCACAGACGATTCTTGTGTCATGGTGTATATCGAAATGCCGGAGTTCCACTATGTTCGCTACCTGCTTCTTTAGATTCTCGAATGATATTTGACACTCATTAGTCCAGATATGCTCATTTTTTCTGCTTAATAGGGGGCGTAGCGTGGCCGACGGTTCCGCGAAAGCTGGGAGGTATTTTTGTAGGCTATGAAAGATGCCCATGAACTATTTTAATTGCGGAAATGATTTAGGGGCCTTTAGGGACTCGATTGGTTCTGTTTTTCGGATTAGCTGTGTAAATCCGGTGCAAGTTATTTTATGCCCCAACCATTCGCATTCTTTTTGCGCGAATTAGCAGTTAGTAAGTTTCAGCGACATGTTTTTCCGATCTAATTTCCGTAAAATCTTCTCGACCGCCAAGATATGCTCAATTTTGGTGCCTTTGATGACAACCAGGATGTCATCTATGACTGCGTACGCCTGTGGAAATTCCGATAGGATTGTATCCATTACTCTCTGGAATTCCGGCGGCATGGTTTTGAGGCCGTAGAACCCCGTTCGAAAACGGTATGTGCCCGTTGATTTTCCCCCTACTAACGAAAAATTACATTGAACGCTAGTCTTTGGACCAAGTGGTAGCTGACCGTAAGCGTATGTAAGGTCCATCGTAGAAAAGTATACATCCCCTTGTTTCCGTTCACTTATCGTTTGTCCTACGGTATCCATGAGCTCTTCGATATTGGGCATTTGATATTTATTCTTGTGGACTTGTTTATTTAACTCCCTTTACTCTGGCGCTAATTCAACTGACCCGTATTTTTTCACTGTAATTACAATCGGGGAGACGAAGTATTTGTCAGAACATTCTTCCAGTTTTTCGATATGCCCTTGCTGCAAAAGTTTACTATTTTCCTTATCGACTTTATCTTGCAATGTTATCGGTACTCTCCGGCCTTTTTGTTGGATTGGCGTTAACGTTTCGAAAAATTCCGCGTGCACCTTGTAATTCCTAATTTTATCGGTTCTATGAAAAAAAAATATTAAATTACGTACTGAAATAAGTCTAATATGGGTCTAATGAGTCCTCCTTGCTTGGCAATTCGGCCCCCGCTGGTTCTCCTTGAACTGACATCACCTTTTGCTCCGGTGTTCTTTGCACTAATTGTAATCCCAGATTTGTCATTAGATCCCTCCCAATGATCGGCGGACTGTTTCCTCCTATCACCTTGATTCTTGCTTCGGTCACCCATCCGTTTGTCTCCAGTGATACGTTTATCGTCCCTAGCAGCTGTAAAGGATTGTTTCCGTAATGCCTAAACTCGTCGTCCTCCGGTGCTGGCTCCTTTACGTTCACGCCTGCACTGCCCAACGTTCGTTTGAGTTCTCCAACTGTCAATATTGAGATCGGTGATCCGCTGTCTATCCAGACGTTTGTTTGCCTACCATTTATCTTAGTTGGCAGTCAAGCGCTGGCCACTTTCAACTCGGTTTCCTTCCGAGATTTTATGGCCATTACAACATAGTCTCCTGAATTGTCCGAATCCCACGATCGTTGCCTCTTTTCCGGAGTGTTGACCCATCCTACTGAATTTTCGTGTTGCGAATAAATATCCTCAGCTTAACCTGTTTCGCTAACATCCTCATCCTCCTAGTTTTGAATCTGTCCCACCGCAGGTCTCCCCCGGTTAGCCCTCTTTCCCCGACAGGTTTTCTTTTAATGTCGGGTCTTTCGGCAAAAATTACATGTCGCACTCCGAGCTGGGCATCTAGTTAGATGTTCCGGAGTAAAGTTGGGTTGGTCACAATTATAGCACTTTTTAGATGCTCCCCCTCTCATGTCTGCTCGTCCCCTGAACGATCCACGGCCGCGCTGTCTGCTGTATCGGTATCCCCCTCAGATTGTCCCCACCGGTTCCGTTTTAATTTGGAACGCTCCGGCTCCACCGGTGGTTCCGCTAGTTGTTGCTCTCCCGGTTGTCGAACCATATAATTTAGCATACTTACATCCACGCTCATATGACAACGCGATGCGATACACCTCCTCTGGTGTCTTTGTGGATCGAAATAGCTCGTTCTGTGCCTCTCTATTATTCATGTTCACAATGAATACGTCCCTGAGAATTCTGGTCTCCAACGCTCCAAAGGTGCATCGTGCTGCTAGTCCGCTTAAAACTGAATGCAACTGCTCCAAGGATTCTCCAATGTGCTGTTTTCTTGCCAATAACTGGAATTTTTCATAAAATTCATTTCGTTCTTTCTTGAGCTCAGTTTCTATGGCATCTAATACTCTAGGATACCGTGTTGTAGATAGATCCAGGTGTGGCTTGCTCTTATGCAATTCATCTTGCCGTTTTTCCCACAGACACAAGTACAAGTTCGATATTAGAGTTTTTTCAGCCGCCAACTGATTTCTCCGGTAGTGCCATAATCTGGACTGCTGTTAGCGTACTGGCATAGTAAAAGTTTCTCGGATTGATACTGTGTTTGGCCACCATCCCCCATTGAAATCGGTTAAACCAAAACCCCTATAGCATTGATGGCTCTGCGAACGTAGAGGGCCAAAACGACGTAATCCCCTGTTGGCTGCGCCATGTGAAAAGACGATTTCGATAGGTAAATTAATCCGTTAAGTTTATTAACCGTGAAGTAGAAAGTTAGTCGGAGACAATGAAATGGCGGTCATCCAAAGGTGGCACACAACTCCGAATGTTGAAAACCAGTTAGCGCCAGACAGATAGATAAAGTAGATATCAACAACTAGGAGGAAACTAAACTCCAATTGTGAACAAATTTAGATACTATGACAATATAATTTCCGAGAAACTGAAACGCGAAAAGTCCTGGGGCTGACCCAGTATGACCGACCCAGTAAATATATCATAGTATCATAGTAAAAAGTATCAGACGGTCAAAAGTATCACAAGTATCAGAAGGTCAAAAGTAGCACAAGTATCAGAAGGTCAAAAGTATCACAAGTATCAGAAGGTCAAAAGTATCAGAAGTATCAGAAAGTCAAAAGTATCACAAGTATCAGAAGGTCAAAAGTATCACAAGTATCAGAAGGTCAAAAGTATCACAAGTATCAGAAGGTCAAAAATAGCACAAGTATCAGATAGTCAAAAGTATCACAAGAATCAGAAGGCCAAAAGTATCACAAGTATCAGGAGGTCAAAAGTTTCACAAGTATCAGAAGGTCAAAAGTGTCACTCAAGTTTAATTTCGTCCCTATAAATATTAATTTTTTGGTCAAAATTTCATCGGCTAGAAGGCCGCTTTTGCCCTGGACAGCCGTTGACTCAATCTAGCTAAATGAATTGAAAAAAAGGAAAAAACTGATACCACCTGAAAAACACATGAAATATAACAAAAAAAAGCAAAATGAAGCAGTGACGTTTGTTGAATGAAAAAGGATTATAATTCAACTAAATATTGCGTGAAAAAATTCAAAAAACGATCGATTGTGATCGATTGTAATCAATTTAATGAAATTCCTAAAAGTAGTAACGAATAATATTGTTTCGGAAAATAGTAACATTATAATCCATTTGCTATCGATTATAATCGATTCTTTTTGAAGTTTACGGAGACTGACAAAAAATTTCATGATAAACTATTATTTTTCCTGCTTACTGAGTTCGGGTTTGGCCAAAACTCTTTGTCTGCGTAGTATTACAAAAAATTTCTTTAGAAGTGCATTGTCGAGATTTTCATAACAATTTAGCCAAGAGAAAAGAGACTTTGTTTCAGTTTTACTTATCAAAGTCATCATTGTTATGAAGGTTTTCATTAGAGTTATTCAACTCATCTAGGGAGAGCTTTTTTGGAATGAGAAACAATCACAAGATCAAATAAGTAAAATTTGTAAATACTTTATAGGTCAAATGCTCTTATTTTTTAATGCGGAATTAAACTTGAAGTGTAGTTTTTTGCGCCGTTAAAAGTAGTTTTTTTTCGAAACTATGAATTCGAAAGATTTTGTTGGAACCACTGTTTGTTTTAGGACGTTCATTTGTCTCTTTTAAATCATGCAAGATCTGTTTGCTCGGAGGTAAACTGACAGGATGAAAACATATTGTTTCATAAATAAATACCAATTGACAACAAAGTAAATTCTCTAAAGTTTTCTTTGGCCACTGGAGTCAAACTTATCGATCAGTAATTATTACCATCAGGCACGGATCTAGGAATCTCACGAGGGGGGAGGGGGGCGGATTTTAAAAAAAAATAAAAAGTTTTGTCGACTTTAAAGACCCTTACCACTTTAAAGACCCTAATTTTACCAAACTTTCTGCGCCGCAGGAAAATTTTTAAAATATGGCCAAAAAAGGCGTTTTTAGGTAATTTTTGGAAAATTTCGACAAAAAAATCGCGTTTTTTCGGCGCGCGCTCCCCCCTCAAAATCAGTATAGATTGGCTGGCGCCAAAGGCGCCCTAACAAAAATTTTAAGGTCAGTCAGCCAAAAATGGATATCTCAAAATAGTACAAAGGGGGAACCTTTCGGGTCGGCAAGGGGTCAAATTTTTTTAAAACCCAATCTGAAATTTTACAACAGAGTCATTAAAATTAGATACCAAATTTGAACCAATCTTGGCAAAAAAATCGTTTTCTTGATAAAATCATTAAAGTGACTTGAATAAAGATTGTTTCTCCGACTTTTTGGATAGAACAAAAAATTGAATATGCGATTTAGAGCTAGCTGTATTTTATTGTCTTTACGCGGCTGAGGTGCTAGGGTCATGACTAGACCGAAAAGTCGAACGATGTCGAACGATGTTTGAGTCGAACGATGTTCAATTTTATTGGAAATTTATTTGTCTTTACCGAACATTATTCGACATTGCTCGACGTTGTTCAACTTTATAGGCAAATGTTCGACTTTGTTCGTTTTAATTTGAGATTACTAGTTTTACAGGACATTGTTTGTTTTTCAACTGTGTTCAAGCTTGCTCGACTCAATCGGATTTTTTTTTTGATTTTTTTATAATAATCAGTTTTGCCTCGTAAAGTAAGCCAAATTGACTGAAATTGACATGCAATATGCATGGTCTTTTGCAAAAAGTATCAAAATGATCTAAAAAAATGCCCATATGGCTCAAAGTTTCCACCTACATTGTCCCTTTTTAAATTGGGTAATAATTGCGATAAAAATTTGGATAAAAAGTGAGTTTATGGCAGTTCAGCAAGAACTTGGAGATTTCTCAGAAAACTACGATTTGTCTAAAATAGAACAAGACTGCTTCTATATCAGGGCAGAGCCCTGAATGTTTCGACTGTCCCTTAATTCATATCAAATAGGTTTTGGGAAAAGAAAATATTGAAAACCTGTAAACTTTGGACAAAATCGAAAAGTAAAATTTTGATTCGTACAAAATTAATATGACTGATTTGATTAACTAGCCTCAATTCAATTTGAAACAGTTTTGTAGTGCGGGATAATTTGCTACACATAAATAATATTCGCGTTACGCTCTTAGCATTATGAATAAATTCTTCAAAGCGCGCATAATTTAGTTCAGAACATGGTAAATTTGGCAATTTTCAAGCCCCCAGAACTTTACAAAAAAACAATTGGAGGTAAAATATCTTTTTACATTTGAGCTCAGGAAGTCAATAACTGCATTGGGGTATAATTTTTCTGTCGAAAACTATTATTTTGATTGGCGAAAATTATTTGACTGGATAAAAAAACCACAACGAGCATAAATATTCCGTTTTCTTCGAAAGCCGGAACAATTAAAAATGTACTTAATTTTAAATGCTTTAATTTTGTCTTTTTTGTATAAGTATGGGTCAAGCCTGGACAAAAATCCCATCATGATATTTTTCAAGAAATTTCATTAAGTATTGCTATAATGATTCATGTTGAACTGATTATTGTCGAACTCTGAACAAGTCGGCAAAAAAGGCTGCAGCAGTAACTATTTTGCTGTTTTTTTCTTCATTTAGACAAATTCTTGATGTTTCAAAGCAAAATAGTTGCATTTTCTTAACTGAAATTAAATGAAGCCTTTTTATTGGCAGGGCAACAATTCGTAACAAGCAACAACTCGTAACAGGCGACAATTTGGAAGAAGTGACAATTCGTAACAAGCCATTGGCAAGTAGAATACGCTTGCATCGCTGCGCTTACATGCGGCACTAGTGGAAAGCGTCGCGTAAATTAGTGTTCCTCGCTCAATCTATGTTACGAATTGTCGCTCGTTACGAATCGTCGTTTGATACGAATTGTCGCCTCACGCTTTTTATCCAATAATTGTACTTGAAGTCTCTTAGAATGATTGCTAACTTACTGTTTTCAAAACACAAAGCGGCCTCTGAAAATCAGTCCCATTTTGGTGACAAATGTTCCTGTTTAGTCCGTTAAAAATATATTCATTTGCGTTTCGCAAAACTGGAAATGAGGCCCCGTTGAAACGCAACAGATAGGTAAATAAGTAGAATATGTGGTAAATCAAATTCAGCTTGGTAAAGAAACAGAACACGAGTCCAGACGTTGTATCTATATTCAAATGGTTTATTGAGTGAGCGAAAACATTTCTCAGATGCTCTTGTTCCGTCCCACGGAGTGAGAAGGCGACTCCGTGGGTAGGAACAAGAGCACCTGAGAAAAGTTTTCGCTCACTCTATGAAACATTTGAGTTAAGATGAAACGCCTAGAATTGTGTTCTGTTTATTTACTAAAAATAAAATTCAGGCTTTTAAAAAATCACTTTTTCCAGTAAAAATTTATCTAGCGATTATTGCACGAAAAAAATTTTGGAGCTAATTTGGCAAAAAAAAACATTTTTTTTCTTGATATTTCATATGGAGAAAAAATTGATTTTGAATCAATTGTACAATACGTTTCTGATTGATTTACCGTAGAATGTCTTCCCCAAGCATATACTATTTTTGAAAAAATTGTTCGCATAATTTTTTCATTTCAAACAATGCGCGCTGAACTTACAGCTGGAGAAAAAGCAAATAGCTGTTTTATTCTGTTAATAGCGTGAAATATTGCTCAAAATCTAGTGTTGGTTGATGTTTTGACTAAGTAGATCCAATTAGTTTGACCTCGAAGTCAATTTCTGAAAATATTGGTAATTAATCCCCACTAAATCGATTTGCGGGGAGGAGGGATTGTACGGTTGACCTTTGATTTCGTTGGAATTATGATGCGATATACTCGTTGTGACATTATCCTATTTTTCTCGCTATGGTGTAACACGTATAAAAAAATGTTTTAAATTGGTTCTTTTTTATCGGTTGTAATGGCAACCTTTTAGCAAAACTTCTAACTATAATCTTTATTTATCCGAGAAACGTCGGTGCGGAAACACTGCTCTCCGCAAAAAATAATGACCAGGCCCACCATGATCTATCATGGCTTAAATCGGGCACTGGGATCTACCTAACAATTGCTCTTACGTTGGTTTCTTCTAAAAAACTGCACCCCCTGCATTTAAAAACAGTGAATTAGCACTAGAGCGCACTTT
>NC_087067.1:1099399-1120404 GCF_963678635.1 Symsagittifera roscoffensis
CATACATACATACATACATACATACATACATACATACATACATACATACATACATACATACATACATACATACATACATACATACATACTTACATACATACATACATACATACATACATACATACATACATACATACATACATACATACATACATACATACGTACAAAAATACATACATACAAATAGACATAGAAAAAACTTTATTACTTATATGGTTGAACTGAAATCCAATTTTTATCTTAAAATACCTTATTCCTGTTTAGTTAAATGCATTCCTAAATTTTTAAAGTAAAATTAAGGTCAAGTTAAGGTAAATTACCTTAATTCAGTTAAGGTAAATTTTACCCTAACAATTTTTTAAGGTAAAGTTAAGGTAATGTTAGGGTAAATTTTACCTTATTTTTTTTTACCTTAACTCATTTAGGGTAATCTTACCTTAACATTTTTTTGAGTGTAGACTAATTTACCCCCACTTTATGGAAACAGTCACCAATTAGTAATTGATTCAGAAAAGATGATATTTTAGAGGACGTGCTGGGGTTGCTGTGCGCATTTTGCTCATGTCTTAGCAGTATGGGTCTTAAAAATAGAACACTCAATTAAGTCTTATTCCCACTAAATTATATGAAAACCAGCTGATCTAAATAAAGCAATAGTCTTACACGCTATATTATTTCGTGATTAACTGGGACAAGTTCATCAGGGAAGACTTCAGAATCGTCTAGAGGCCTCAGGGTCATTATACATGTCAGATAATTACATTGTCATATTTGCAGAGATCAACCTCTGCCATATACGGAAAGAATACACTAGGGTTTTTCAGTTAAAGGATCTCTTCAACTATTTCTCCTTTTGCAAAAAAAGGGGGAGAGCGGAAATTCCCTACCAGGTACAAAATTCTCATATGCATAACCGTTGATTTATGTCTTTGCAAGGGGGAGATTTCTTACTAAGTAACCTTGATCCCAAAGAGTTGAAGAGATCCCAGTTAAACATATCGCTATTCTGAGTATTAAACTCAACTACGAGAAAAATGCCTGTCTTACGATTTTTAAACAAAATTTACAAATTATTGTGAAGGTTATTAAAGTTAACTTTTGTCTATTCGATTTTTTGAGGCTTTCATTAAAAATGATTTCAAAATTTGGATAAAAAAATGCTTGTCATACAGTTTTATGTACAAAAATTTTCTGATAACCATCTTGCTCTAGAAAAAAAATCGAAACAAAGAAATACATTTTTGAATCATTGAAAGGTTCTGAGCAAAAAATTGCGTGAGCTCGGCGCTCCCAAGGCGCAGTGAGAAAAATTTCGGGTCGGGCGGCAAAAAATGCATGTCCTGAATTAGTACGAAAAGGAAAACCTTTGGGTGGACAGGGGGTCAAGCTCCGGAGAAAGGGTGTTCTCGTCCTCTAATTTCAATTCTGTATCAAACGAATACTTTAAAAAGATTTTAACGAATTTTTTTTGGCTGATTTCACATCATTGAAACATGTAACATCGTGTATAGAAAATTCTCAAACAATTTTATTGTGAGAAAACTTGATTTTGCCATCAAGGGTTAAGTAGTTTTAACCTAAATGAAAGCTGAAATGCGACAATTGAAGAAAATGAAGAGCATTTTCTGCAACTTCTGATTTTCTGTTTTTTTCTCTAAGTCAAATAACAGTCAAATAACGTCAAAATTTCAATTTATTAGGGTTTTTTGATAACAAAACGACTATAATTCAAGTCAATGGGAGTCAAGTTAAAGTTTAAATTGTTCAAGTGCACTCATTTTGACGTGAATGCAATGATAAGACGTCTACAATAGTCCAATACTAAATGCTGATCAGGAGTTTTTTTTCAGGTCTTTAAATTGATCAGTTTTTAAAATGCATCTATTATAATCTGAAAAAATCTATCTTCAGTACGTGTTATTTTTAAACACTTTTCTTAAAATTAACCAACAGCTTCTTCGAAATGTTGCGGAATCCAACCCAAAAAAAATTGAAACACAAAGTTTAGTTTTCGCCAAGATCAAATTTACAAAGCAAAAAAGTATATAAGTCAGTTTTTTAATATAATGAACATTTTGCGTGGTTATCAGTGTTCAGTTCAAAGTATTACAGATTGGTGAGGGCCTGATTACTATTTGGGGACATATATTGATTTCAAATATTGATTTCTTGACTTTCAATTGCTTAATGTTCTTTTTCTCAGACATGCACTGGGAATATTGAATGTTTCAAATTGAAGGGATTTTTATCGTTGTGTTGCGTGGATTCTCGGTCGAGAAAGTCAAAACATAAATCGAAAACCTCGACCCAAGTGTGGCAAAACAAACTTAATTCTAACTGCGCTACAAGCTGCATGCCTAGCAGCTAGATTGATAGTAGGCCGGTTCCAGTGAGACGAGTCTGATCCAGACACTGAACTTAATAGGCAATTATGAAAAATATCAAAACAAACAAAGCAGAAGCAATGCGCGCAATTTGAACAAAGGGGATAATACAACAGTGCCGAAGTACAACGAAGCCGAAAATGGAAACGTTGTTCAACAGTGCCAAAAAATATTTTGAATACTGCTTTTCTTCATCCCAAGTCACTGACAAGTAATTATATTCAAATGGATGGAAACCGAAAAGACAAAAGCGGCCAATTTAATTGGTGTTTTGACTTTCTCGACCGAAAATCCAGCAACACAACCTTAAAAATCCATTCAATTCGAAATATTCAATATTCCCAGTGCATGTATGAGAAACAGAACATTAAACAAACAAAAGTTTCCAAGCGCGGCGTCACAAGTTTTTCCAAACAAACAATTAACTCAGCAAATTGTCAACTTATTTCTCAATTTTGCTCAACAACAAAACAGTTTTCACGCAAAACTGCCAACGATTCACAAAAAGAACTCAAAGTTACTTAATATGGTAAATTTTTGAGACTGGTGAACATATTTTTAGCTTCGGCACTGTTAGACTTCGGCACTGTTGAACGCCCCCGAAGAAACTCATCGGCCAAATATTGAATCACTATTTGTTACAGCGGTTCGTATTATTTTCGTTCAATTTGAGGGCAAGCAAGTTTGAAACATTTATTAGTTTACCGCCTAATTTGTTCAATAACACGCCAAAGTGCCTTCAATGAGACTAGTTTGACTTAGACAGTGAACTTAATGATGAGCTATCATTAAGTTCACTGTCTAAGTCAAACTAGTCTCCTTGCCCTTCATATTTATTGTAAGCAAAAACAGCGCCGTCGGGAAATGTTCTTTTTTTTATTTTTTTTTTATTAGTGCTCAGTGCAGGACCAACCGTGGGGGAGGGGGAGATGTCATCCATTTTGCCGCAGCCGGTCCCACCTTGAGGAGGCGGATGACACTGGGACCCCTCCAGCCGTGACCGAAGCGTGATTCGAACGCATGACCCTCGTGTTAAGAGAGATGTGCCTAACATTTTCAGAGCGCCATTTTTTCTTAAGAAAAACAGTCCAAGTTTTTTTGGGAGCCTTCACATGTTCAAAATGGTTATGCGTGGGCATTTGATATGTAAAATGTATTTACTAGCAGTTACACTAAACAATAACCAATAAAAATCCCATTTTAAGAAACAGGTTTTTTCAAATTTAATTGAAATCTTGGTAATTTGACGTGAGTTTGTTTTTCTGAAGACAAATGCAAACGCTCGACTGCCTGAGCAGCTGATAGCTCCAACATGTGAACTCGTTGAAAAACTACATAAAAAAATGACCGTGATTTGGTACCAGGGGTGGAATTTTTTTAGACGCCCCTCCTCCTCAGGGATTTGACCTCCTCATCAACAAAAGGGTTCCCTCTTGGTATTATTTTACGTCAACCATTGAAGGCCAACCAACACTAAACATTTCTAAAAGTGCCTTCGTTGCCAATATACACAAATTTTGAATGGAAGCGCGCCCGAAAAGCGCAATTTTTTAGTCAACATGTTTAGAAAACTGTCCAAAAACTGCTTTTTTTTTTAGCTGCAGGAGCGTTTTTTTTTATCAAAATTGTTGGTCAACAAAGGGTCTTTATATTGTTCTGGAGTGCTCGAAAAATCATTTTGGTCGGCCTTAAAAAAGTTCGACAAAATTTTCATAGTTTTTTTAAAAATACTCCCCCCACCCCACCCCCCCCCCCCCCCCCTCTCGAGAAAACCCTAGATCCGCCCCTGTTTGTTAGTTTTATTTATTATTTAATTTCACGTGTTTTTCTGAAGTTATGAAAAAGGTCACTAAACCTAGTTTATTTTCGAAAATTTCGAGTGTAAAATATTTCACTTTAAAATGATGAAAAGCAAGGGCAAAAACGGATCAATTGAGCAATCACTCCCCCCCCCCCCCCTTAATGATCAATTGAGCTATCTCCCCCCGTAATGACCAATTGAGCTATCCCCCCCAGCAAAAACGGTAAAACGGCAAAAACGGTAAAAAGTCGTCA
This sequence comes from Symsagittifera roscoffensis, assembly GCF_963678635.1. Taxonomy (NCBI): domain Eukaryota; kingdom Metazoa; phylum Xenacoelomorpha; order Acoela; family Convolutidae; genus Symsagittifera; species Symsagittifera roscoffensis. The sequence goes on from NC_087067.1 coordinate 1,103,839, forward strand.
GCAAACGTAAGCACATATTTACTGTGCTCGGAGCACGCAATCAATTGACCGAATGAAAATTATTTTAAATGAGTTTCAAGAAAAAATTGAAAAAGAACATATCGAATTTTTTTCAAAAATTTTTTTTGCAAGTTTTTGTTTGTGCGACCATGGCCTCATCGAGCAAAGCGACTTACCAGCGTTGGTGCTCTAGCCTTATATCTGAATATCAAAAACTGTTCTCTGCAGCACATTAAAATTGCTGTTTTTCCATTTAAAACAGATAAAATGGGCTTTATGCGATCCAAGTCGCCTTAGTTTTATTGATTCTTTTTTTAACTCTGTATGTAATTTTTGAGCTTTTACATTGTAAATTTTGGCGTTCCACTATCGTTGAAGAAGCTGATTTATGATTTCATATCATTCAAACAATTTTGAAGTCGTTATAAACATGTCTGAAGTACCTATTGAAGTATCTCTCTCCTCCCCCCCCACCCCACGTGAGGGGGGTGGGGGTGGGGATTGCTCAATTGATTTGCAAAAACCCGTGAAATGGCTATTCAGAAGCACTTGAAGAGCGAATGACCACTCTCGCAAAAAAAATTGAGTTTTTTGATCTAAATGAGAAAAGTTTTCTGCTTCAATCTGGTATGTTTGATAGAAGTTTGCAGGAAATTTATTCTTTTCCATTTTTTAAATGTTCATTTTTGTGGTATTCTGCACTAAGAAGTTAATTTTGGATGCATGTTCGCATTTTAGTTTACTGTTTTGATGATTGTCCTGTCGGATATTTGCACGCGATGCACCAGTGAAGCAAACAAATCACTGTTTATTAAAAAACAGCAGATGGGATAATTCGTCTGAAAACAACTGCAAATACCGATCTGATCTGTCAATCAAAAACTCATTCACTGTAAAACATTGGTACTAATGGTTCTTTTGTTATATCTTTCATATGATAGAAACTAAGTATCATTATAGGCGGCAACAAGCCTAAACTGATTCACGATAAATTACTGATTAGCAATTAATTCACAGATTGATTAAACTTGTTCATCATTGTTGAAACACACAGAGCTATTAATTATTTCGTTCACACCTGATGCTTGTTTGCGGCATGAAAATTACTTTTTTTGTATGTTGCTACATGACATCTCCAAATAAAAATTTAGGTTTGTTTGCTTTCTTTTATAACCAATATCTCAAAAACATGGTAAAAGTGATGATGCTCTACTCTGGTAAGATTTTGATTAGGGCATTTGAACTGAATTATATAGATTAAAACTTGAACCAAATAAGAATTGAAAATCAGAGCCGAATCAAATTAACGGGATCGTTTTTAACAGAAGTTCGACATACCATTCTTAAGCTTGACATATTCGCTGACCCATTTGTCTTTTTTTGATTACTTGGTTTCTTTTTTTAACCAAATTGGGAAAACTAGTTCTTAAGTATTTAAATGCGCCTTGCGCGCCATTATTTAATAAAACTGAGTGGTTGAAAAAAATTCAAAACTTCTTGAAGATTAAAAACAGCTCAGACATTTTTTTTCTTCAAATATGGTAATTTGATTGCTCTACGAGAGCTAAGAAAATCAATTCGGTGCGCTTAGAAAACAAGTCGACACAGTTTTTTGAAAAACTGCTAGTATATCGAAATCCCATTTCTTTTGATCCGCTTCGCCCTTACCCGCAGGACAAATGACCCACTGAATGGCGAAATGGTTTTCACGCAATTATCACAGGATTAAACGTAAGTTGGAAACTTTATCACTGATACAGTGTTGATTTAAATTATCCGAATAAAAATTAACGAAAAAAACTTGAAAATTAAAACGCGTTTTTCTCAAAAAAGACTTTAGACTAAAAAAGATGAAGACCAATCTTGCTGTAAAAGTTACTACAGACCTATTTGTTCATTTACTAACGAAACTATGTAACTAAAAGCCTCTTATATAGCCCTACAAAATTTAAGGAGGATACAAATTTCTCAGCTTTGCCAAAAACGTTTATTTTCATTTGCTAGCCAAAAATGTCAGAAATAAAAACTTTTAAAAATATTTTGCGCCCATTTTTGAAGATTATACTCTTCATAACATTTGTTAGGTTAGACAAGCAGCTTGCTGTGATATAGTTTTGGCAGTAAATGAACGAATGTGCTCAGAGTAACTATTGATTGACTGAAAAAAAGCCGAAAGTGATCATTTTTCGGGTAAATTTTTTGGTCCAACTTTTGCAAAAGAAATTGCAAGAAATCAATTTTGTTAAAACCTTAAGCAATATTGGTGTACATCATTTTTAGTCGAAAATCAACCAAATTTGAGAACATTGCAGTCTGAATTTCAAGTGTCATCCGTTTTGTTCGGAATCATTAAATCGGCACTGTATTTTAGTCAAGCACTTTTTAACATTCGTCAAGTCGGTTCTTTGCTCTATGTTTGTGGCGTGCGGTCAAGAAGTAGACAATCGAAATCGTAGCCAATCAGAGGCGAGAAAAGAAACTTATTTGTATCTTTGTTTTCTTTTCTCAATTTTGTCAATTTTATGACTGTCTATCGTTCGCCAAGAAACCAATTATTAGAATATTTCGGCTCTGTGCACTAATTACCCTGTGTTTTTTTTTGATTTTTGTACAAACATTTCAGTTTTTGTTTGTACTAGGCCGTAGCGGAAATTTGCACGTTTTGCACCATAATGTTGATAGCTAAGGTCATGACAACTAAGGTCATACTCAACTGATCACTATTTGACTTTCAAATAGAAAAACCAAATGAATGTGTCGCGTGGAATATAGATTTTCTACTTTACCCTATCCAAAAAAAATTTGGAAAAAATTAGTCGTAAGATATCTCAGCGGACCCCGACGCACAAAGTGCGCGTCCCGTAGCTATCCTAGCCATGCCGAGATTGAGCTGGACACTCTTGCTACCTGGCCACTTAAAGGGAGCGTGTAGTGCGTACGACATCCCAACTTACGTGACCAGCTTGGATCCTATAGGGCACCACTCCTATTCAATCCCACTCGTTGGCCCATGATCATCATAGATAACCAACAGGGATAACTTAAGAGGTCTCTGGCTTAGACCGAGTTCTTTGGCTTAGACAGATGAGCACAGTTCATGCACTACTTAGGCAGCAATCTCGTATCGCCAGCTTTCTTTCCCCTGCTAACAGACAATTAGGAAAAATCGATAACCCACTGTCAGCATTCCGGTACATACTCACCGGCAACTGAAGACCCTTTAACAATCGCCGTTAACTATAGAATATAGCTACCGCTTTGAGGGAAGAGTGTCCCTAAAACTTCTTTAAACAGAAGGTTTTTACACGACTATGCAAGCATAAACCTTCGCCAAACACGAAGCCGTACAAAGTGTCGATAGAAGTACGGGAAACCTGCCACTGTTTAGACCAATGGCAGGAGGGGCACACGCAATACAAAGATGTCGGGTATCCCCCAAGGCTCATATTTGCCGAAGCAACGCTCCCCAAGGTTCGCACCTACGTCTCTAAGCGCTGGCCAATGCGGCATGTGACGTTTGCAGACCGGGGTAGATCCGATTACTGCGGACCACACCGCAAAGGACTACACCACTCGAGGCGTAGTCACACAAAAGCATCTAGTGGTATTAATTTTGGCACCAATTAGAAGCCAACATTAAAATTTGGCTTATACAAGTCCTACTTTTTTATTACCGACTTTATTTTGATTTTGAACTTTTTTGTGTTAGAAAAAAATTTCAGTTAAAAATCATAATTTGTTGTGCGCTGTGTACTTTCGAAAAGTCAATTCCTATGCAAAAATCTCACAAGACTTGAGTTACGATATAAGTTTCAAGTTAGCTTCAAAACATATGGCTGCTTCAAAAACTTGATACTGAAAAATGAAATTAGACTCAACTCGAGTTCCGTGACAGAAACACCAAATTGAAAACTATGCGATAATCATCAGGCCGCAATTTTACGTTGATTTACACTCAAAACAGCAAAAATAAAGGAAAAAGAAGCAAAAGGTTGATTTATGCGTTTATACAAAAAAACTGATTGTTTTTTGTCCAACAATAATAAATTAAAACAAATTTATTTTCAACCAAAAAAATATTTTTCAATGTCTGGTCTGGTTGGTTGCACCGAAAGCATATTTTCGCCGGGAAAAAGTTTTCCGAATTGAAATTAAGCAAAACATTTGGTTCAAAAAACATTCTCAAAATTGATCAAAAGATTAGAACCGGAATAATTAGATAGAATTTCATAAAAAAGACTCAAATAAAAGAGGACTGAAGTCAATCACACATACCTACACATAATATTTATCAATTGATTGATGCTTACACCTACACCTCAATTTCTCGGCGAGTTGTTTTATCAAAAGGTTATTGTCGTGTGCGCAGTCAGTACAAGGTCTTTTTTATAATTTATCACAGCCATTTCCCAGATCAGACATTGAAAAGCACAAATTCACAAAAGATTTTAAAATTAGAGCAGCCGTAGCAGTTGAGTCAACTCGACAAACAATTTTTTCCGTTCACAGAGACATAAACAGAGAAACTGCAGCAGTGATACGAAACTATTCATCCAATCAGTGAACCTTCAACAAAGTCAAGCGAGAGTGATGGCCAAAAAATGCCAAAACCAAATTGCATAAAAGATTTTGAAGTTCCAGAGATGATGGGAACGACTCACAGTGGCAAACAAATTGTTCGTTTTGACTCTGAACCAGATTATACTGAGCGAAGTATGGTTTCTACCATTTTTCTATGACTGAATTTTCCTAGTGGTGCTGATGTTTGGTTTGGCGACGGCATTTTTTCAAGAGCCCCGAATGTCTTTTTTTAAACAAACACAATATTCGCATCAATTGAAGAAGTTCCCGTCCCTATTGCCTGTGCATCACTTTCAGATAAGAATGAAAAAAACTGATTTTGAACTTTGAACGGTTTCGAAATGGAGTGTTCCATAGGAGTAACCATTGATTTCAAAATGACGGTCAAAAATGCAATTACCTCTCAATCCAAAAATTTAAAAAACCAATTTGCTACTTCCGTATGTGACAAAGCGTCTGGCAGTACGCTCAATCTACTGGAAATACAAATAAAAATAGACTTGGCTAGATTTTCATGGGCGTATCCGAATGATACTTATTAGAGCTTACTTGCCCCTGAGTGAAGTTTCCACTGCTTTTGAAAACCTCCAGAAGACATCCTCTTTGAAGACTTTACCGATCTTCAACTATTCTGAAGACAATTACTTTGATCGAATTTTTTGCGGGGCGGCAAACAGAGCGTGTCAAAAACCCATATTTGACTTTGACAGTTGGAGTTTCCATCATTTTGTCCCAACGGGGCATCCGATTACCATAAAACAATGCAGTTGAAAGCTGGAATAGCGTTTTTTTTTTAAAATTCATTAACGAAAACACCCTTCGTTTCCCAAGATCATCAAAAAGTTGGAAGATGAACAAAAAAACGCTGAAACCCTGAAAAAAGTGTGCCGGGCAAACACAGTCTCATTTTAAAAAATTGAAATATAATAAACTAACAAAGTTTTTTCCGAGTAAATTGCAGCTGTCGAGCCGAGTAATCTTCTCAGTTTCCTAAGGAGGTGCAGCAGCAATATTAAATTCTGCCAAAAATTCATTTAAATATCCAATTGTCTGCAGTTTATGTCGCAAACCAATGTTTCAATAAAATTTTTCAAGTTGAAATTTTTAAAGAAAACTTCGAATTTGATCTATACCCCTTTTTGAAAACGGCAAAATGATCATGTTTCCCCATCTTTTTCCTTTCTGACCCAGCTGAGTCATTTCATATCAAATTTGGCTTCTTTTATCCAATTTTGGGTTTTTTGTTTTGAAATTTCAATCAAATTAAGAAACTTTTTTTCCGACCCGAATTGTGTTTGCCAACTTATTGATCTTAAAACTAATCGTTTCACAGCTTGGCCAAACGCGCTGTGAAGGTTCATTTAATTGCTTTTTGAAATTCGGTCTCGCTTTGACTGTTTTATGATTATTTTCTCCACATATAATGTAATAAAAGAACAATCAAACGGACTCAAATCATCAAAGCATTAAAGATTACAAGGTCGAACCAAAGAAAACACTTTCAGACATTTTTGTCTGGGACACAAAAGTCTGGTACAGTTTTATAGTTTGTGACAGTCGTGTCATGGACTCAAATGGCTGGGACAAATGTCTATGAACCATTTTTCGCTTCTTGTTAATTATTCGTCCAAAGACTTAAAGTAAAGTTAGAGTCGCTATGAAATGCAATAAAGTCCTTTCGAGACAATGTTTTTAAACCTAATCTAAATCTCTCAACAGAAATTAAAAGTACAGCTGATTGAGCAGAAATATTTGCCGAGAAAAATACTGCATTTCAAATTTATCTCGTTAAAAATGTTTATTGGCTTTACAGCATTGACAAAATATTTCAGTTTTTCGGGATATAGAAAATTGGTGAAACCTTTCTATCTGAAATGAAAGATCAGGGTTAATATCTGTCTTTGCCCGAGACTTTTTTTCAATCGATTACTAATCACAGAACTAGGCAAGTTTTGAGAGTTTAGCTCATCCGAAACCGTTCAATAACTTCTCTCAAAAGAAGTAACTGAATTCAAAATGATGCGCCAAGTTTTTTTAGGCACCCAGAAGTGAATAAGTCATCGAGATCAAAGACAAAAGAGAAGATCCATTTTGAAACCGTGTTTCACTTCAAATGGGTCACTCTTTAAAGATTGGAACCCAAAAGATCCGAATACGAATCAAAAGTATGGTTAAGTTTTCCTTAAATGCATCCGCTTCGGAGCAATTAGTTCACTTCACAAAGCACCGAAGGAAATGGTAATTAGCAGGTCAGCCTTCGGTTTCCTCCGAGTATAAAAAACGAACTAGATATCGACAAAAGATATTTTTTTAAAAAGGAAACATTGAAAAAAAAAGCATCGTCAAAGCATCATTATTTTTGGTGCTGATAGTTTGAACTTGTAATTGCAGTCAGATTTGAGACTAGAGGATGCCTATTTCCGGCTTCCCATTTCCTAGTACTGACATTTAGATGAGTATGTATCATAGTAGCAGAGGGCATACGTAGTGTTTTCAATCTCTTTATCTCCTTTGTCTGCTGTGAGCTTAAAAGTATCAAAAGGATATTGTTTACTGCAGTTGTAGCCCCAAACAAAGTACGCTTTTTATTATTTTGGCCATATATGGCCATATATGGCCATAAATTGTCTCTTTCCCTGAGTTAGTCATGACTGCAGCTCACTTTTTGGGGGTAAATTCCAATTTGTTTATTTTCCTCTCTTGTTGTTTAAAATTGTAAGACTGTAAGCTGCTTTTCAACCGCTTGTACCCGTGGGCTTAACTTTTCCTGCCGTCTGGCTGAGTTCACTTAGAGATTGGTTATCGCTAAACTGATTAATACCAATGCTATTATTAGGATAAACAAAACAACCCCCCGAATAACTAGAAGTAGTAAACAACGTGCCGCGAGACATAAATATGCAGATAGAGTTCGAATAAGTTAAAAGGATAATCTCGTTGGTCGAATAAACAGTCAAAATTAGATTTGTTTTTCCCAAAACATCTTTAGAACCAGTTTAATTTTATGTGGATTAGTTTCACAACTTAGTTTTATTTCAATACTTCAAAAACGTTGCAAACCAAATTTGTTCCGAAATCTTTATGTTTGATTCAAGACGTTACCTTAAAAAAGTGTTCGCTTGAAACTAGAAGTTTTTCATGATTCTGCAAACGAGAGCTAGTTTTATCGGCGGACCTGAAAACAAGATTAGAGATGCGAATTACACTATCAAGGTAATAATTCAAAAAAAAATCGGAAATTTTGTCAATCTTTTTTTAGGTCGACCAAAATGACTTTCTGAGCTCTCTCGAATCACTATAAGAACCCTATTTAAAAAAACAGGCAAATAATTTTTGAAAAAAAGGCATTTTTGCTGACTTTTTGGAAAAATTTGACCAAAAAATTGCTTTTTTTTCAGCGAGCGCTCCTCCCTCAAAATTAGGTTATATTCGCGCCATGGGCGCCCTGACAGTCATTCACAATCGGAGGTGTTAAAAGGGTAGCACAGGAGAAAGTATTTATTTCTGATGCATTTTCTGTTGTAAAAGTTTGAAGAAGTTGACATCTATTGTGATTGAGATTGCAAGAAAATGTCTAAAAAATAGTGTCCAAAAATAAAGTGCAAATAATTGAATTGTCGATACGAAGACTCAAAAAGTTGACATCTATTTTGACTGAGATTGAAAAAAATGTATAAAAAACAGTGTCTGAAAAATAAAGTGTAGAAAATTGAATTGTCGATACGAAGACTCATTTTTGGCAGACCAGAATATTTGGAATGCTTCGTATAAATTTGTGGCAGACGAGAATAATTCATTCATCGGTGCTGCAATTAAAAAAGGCGACGGTTGAGTCAAAATAAAACGAGCAGCCGAGTAATTACAGACAACCTAATTTTCATGCAAAACATCTCTATTTTAAAAATATATCTTTTACTTATTTAGAGTGATATGACACTTAATCTCATCTTCAGTGGGTTTCATTTTAGCATTTACTCAACTTTGAAAAGATAGTTTCTAATTAACTATTCAAAATTGTTCAAATCGATAAATTAAAGGTTACATTTGCATAGCAACCTTTCACATTGACAACTGTCAGATAATATTGTCTATTTGCGAGACCTATTTTCATCCTATTTCCATAATTCGGCTCCAGTTTTGCATTTCCGATTGGCATTTTTAAAACCCTGTTGGGGCCGTCAACTGTCTGTAACATTTAGAAACATTAAAAGCAACTCTATTTTGTCCCAAAATAAAAGAGTTACGAGATCTACAATTCTGTCATTTAAGCTATTATTAAGCTAGCACTTCAAAAAAGGCAAGTCTTTCTTTTTTCCCTCGTGAGAGGGCACGTGGTATGCTATCGATGTTTGATTGATTTGAAATATGGCCATTTAGGGCTGTTAGCGAAACAACTCTGCTTTTGATGAATACATCTCGCATTGACATTTGCAAAAATTGACCAATTATGTTTCCCTCCTTCAGTTGAATGGTGTAAATTGAAATTTTCTTCCTTTTTTTCATTCTTCTTTCACTTTTACCCTCTGACTTTTTGAGGGGCATTATAAATAATTAAAGGTAAGGAAAAGAGTGTGTCCTTACAAAGCCCAGTTGGCACAACGCTCGAACAACATAACTTTTTCCTTTCTAATTTTAATCCATTTTCAGAATCTGAATCCAAATTTTTGCTCAATTTTTGCTCGCACAATTTTTACTTCATTATTTTCTACAAAAAGGGCCAAAATTGTCAAAAAATTGCTTAATTTTATTTTTATTTTAAAAATTGATGAAGATATAAATTGATTCGGCTTGGCGAGCGCCATGCTAATGCTATACCATCTGCCTTTCCGGTTGGCTATTGTGAATTTCTTAGCGGCTATTTTTTCAACTAGTCTCGGAAAATTGAGACAGAATTTCAATGGAGATCGGTTACTACGCTAGAAGGGTGACGTCGCGTTAATTAAAAAGAGAATCTTGTGTCTGCCATTTTGAGTTTTTAAACGAATCAGATCTCGCTGACTTCCCAGAGAAAAAGACACACCATTTTCAGTCAATCAGTTGCAACGGTGCAATAGGGTAATTTATTATTTTATTTTCAACTTTTTTGTTCTCATCCGCAAAGGAGCGGAAAATTGAAGCTAATTCTTATGAGGTAAGTTTTCAATTGACGTCAAAGGAAAAGTTGACTTGCATAAACGCACAAAAAATAATAAGTCTAATTCCAAGAGGCGATATTAATTCAATATTATTTCGTTTCCGCTTGCTAATTATCAATTTCTGATGAGTTTAACTTCCTTACTATAATTTTCATAGTAAATAACTGAAGCTCAAGTAAGTTAGTCGCCTTTTTTTATTTTTAAGCTTCTTATACTTATACTATTAAGTTGAGATTTTAATAAACTCTCAAATCCTGAGGTAAACCTTCTTAGAAATCAAAATTTTATAAGCAAGTAGAACACTGGCGTTTCAACATTGAATCTCAATCTTACATATTTTGAGGACGCAATAAGTTTTTTGCAGCAGTAAACGATCAATCGATTTTTATTGTCAAAAAACACCAAAAAACCTTTTGCCTATTTTACGTGATTGTTTCACTATGAATGAATTTTTTTGTAATATAGTTTTTTTCTCTCAAACTAGCTTAATTAAAATGCTTTGAAGCAGCTTAACTGGGAAAGACAATTTCGAAACTGGGTTTGCAGTTATCAAATTAGCTGATCTGAAATTTTTCTGAAAAGGCTAGAAAAAGTGTTTAGTTGCCGTTTTGCTCGAATTGAAGCAATTTGACGCAATTTGTTCACAACTTAAGGAGATTCTCATTCATTGTCAATCAACACTTCACAACTCAGTTGGGAGAAAAAGTAAACATACTTCAGAAGGATATTCAAATTTTTTCACACCTCCGCTTAAAGAGTTCTTCAGTTTTCTTTTCACCTCCGGAAAACTAAAGTTGTTGATGTAATGCAAATGCACCATCCATATTGTTGATTGAAATAGTCTTACGCGTGAACAAAATCTTAAATCAGGTGTGAACTTCTTTTCTTCAGGTGATTAAGACCTAAATTTTGAATTCATTAGTGTTCAAGAACCCTTTAAAAGCAGTTTTGAAATTCAAAACAACAAATCTCATTAGATTTGATTAGAAACTCCAATAACCTGACAACTTTTCAAGCCATGAATTCTCCTAAACTTCAGCGAGTTTTATCAACCACCGCAGTTGCAGCTACAAGAGTTAGTTTTTTTAAGAAAAGTTTTGAAAATTTAAATTAAAACATTTTTTTTTCATTCTTAATGTCTAAAAGAAGTTTTTTTTTTAAAAAAAAATTGTCAATTGCTTATTATCAAAACTACTGAAACTGAAACTCGTTAAAATTTTGTTGTTATAATGTTTTGTTTTGTTTTAGAAAAGTTCGCTTGGTTTGAAGACATTGTCTCAAAGACAGACCACCTTCTGCTACACAGTGAATCCAAGCACAGTCAATCTTCAGGCAAAGCAGCCGACAAATAAGAAGTTGGCCGACAGTTTCAAGTGTTGTACGCACGCCATGTTTCCAACTTCTGCGCTAGACCACGCCCCCGTCAAGCTCCAAAGGGGGGCTCAAAATGTGCACCCCCTCGCAACCAGGTCTTCCTTGCTGCCCCAGGATCCAATGGTGGCTGAAAAAGAGGCAGCTAATCAACCAGAACAGTTTGTGACATTTGGACAGGTTGAGTTTTGCGAGACACCTGTGAAAACAAAAACCAGCCGACGTACCAGCCTCGGAGCTTTTATTCAGAAGATCAAGCAAAACGTAATTATCTTGACATAGCTAACATTATAAAATCAGCATCAAAATAGGAAAACTGATGAAAAACAAACAGAAACAATCATAAATTATTAAAAATATCACAACTTAGCAGAGAAATTTTTTTCTGGCGAAAAAGTGGAAAATATGAGAACGGACTTGCATTTTAATTATGACTAATTTTTTTCATATTGCAATTTATTAAACATTTCTTTTGTTGCTTCAGGACATTTTGAGTTCTCATGGATCATCTAAGCAGAAGTTGGATGTATGTTCGACCCCAAGTCAGTCGAGTGTGCAACTGGCGGCATCGGGCAAAGATCAAAGCGATTGCAACACCACGACGACCACCAAACTGCTTAAAAATAGCAGCAAGAAACATCATCAGGTGCTCAAGACTCAGAGAAGCAACTCCATGTCGATGAATAGAAACCGAAACATTTTCACCACTGGCAAAAACAGCGTCAAAAACAACTGTGACCGATTGAACAGTAATAAACAATGCAGCGTGAACGAGGATGATTCCACAACAGAACAAAACAACTACAACAACAACAACTGCAACAACACCTGTTCTCCAAGTGAGCAAGTGATTGCTGAAATGAAAAAAGGATTCCTGAACGTTCTTAGATCTCAAAGTGAGTTATTTATTCAATAAGGACATTTATTAGCTATTAATTTTTATATTTATTAGGTTTTTTTAAACTAAATTTCCGTATTGAGCTAAAACAATTTTACTTCCACAAAAAATATTGGAAGTAATTTTTAAATCAAATACCAACTATTATATTTTACTAGACATTCTTAGACTGATTTTGAGTTTAATTAGAAATAAATGAGCAAAGATTAAAATGCTTTTTTCTAACGAGTATTTTATTATGAGTGTTTTTTTTCATAGGTGCTCTCCCATTATTCCATCAATTCCTAGTCAAAGAATTCTCAGAGGAAAATCTCGAGTTCTGGATGAATGTGGAACAGTTCCGGGGAATGGAAGACCCAGTGGATAGAATGGAAAAAGCGGAAGAGATCTACGAGACATTTGTGTCAAATTGTGCCCACAAACAAGTGAACATGGATGCCAGATTACATTCGGACATCAAAAGCAAAATGGCCATTGCAACCACCAGTAACAACACCAGCTGCTCAAGGTAAAAACAACAGCATCAAGTTATCGCCTACCCCCTCCCCCACCCCCACCCTCATCCCCCTCTAAACAGATCGAGAAAACAGACAGCTTCAGTCCAAAAAAGTCTTCTTAAATACGAATCCGAGTTATTAAATTCGAAGACTTTTGTGCGTCTCTTGATTAGCGTGTCTAAACTTGTTTCTCTGTGTTACAGCACTCTCTTCAACAATGCTCAAGACGCAACCTTCAAATTGATGGAAAGAGACAGCTACAAGCGATTCCTGGAAAGTCTCCATTCTCAGAATCAGATCAGCTCCCAGAATCAAAGCAACGGGAAAAGATAATTGAGAAGAGCCAATTCCAACTGCGCTATTTGCTATAAACTGTATCGCAATAAATGCAATATCATTGGGTCAATTGCGGCAATAAGCCGATTAATGTGTCCATACTGATAATAGATTTAATTTTGTTTAGTTTACTTAAAGTTTTGTTTAGTTAAAGTCTATATTTGATAATAATTGATTCTTTCTCAAATATTTGGTTTTTAACAAACAGCAATGAAATTTCAACCAAAGTTTTTTACCAAAACGAATAAAAAAACATTTAAAAGGTTTTGCATATTGATTCGCAGATTCAAAAGATATTTAAAAATTGTTCCAGTGACCAGAAAAGTTAGTTTGAGTTTTTTTTCAGTTTTAGTCCATTTTTTTTTGCTTTTTTTCTCGTCATTTTTTGACAAAAACATTCGCTTGCTCTGCCTATTTTATTGCAGTTGTCAAATACTCCTTGAATTGCACAGTAACCGGCTATTCTTGTTTGTACATGTACTTTATGCTTCCATAATAAAATCTAATGGATTAGCCTTATGGATTAGCCCTTATGGATTAGCCCTTAATATAGTCTTATGGATTAGCCCTCCAATTGGAACCTAAACTGCAGTGACTCAGAATTAAAAGTATTTCTCTGACCCATGGAAAAAAATTTTCGGTCTAAAGCATCCGTCTGCAGCATAGACAATGCTTCCAATAAAATGTGTCAAAAAGCCATTCGTTTTTTCATGAGTTATATCAGAATACCACTTATTATGAATCTCTTCTGCTGAAAAATTATTAGATTCAGGGGCGGATCTAGGATTTTCTCGAGGGAGGCGGATTTTCAAAAAGTCCCGAAAATTTTGTCGACATGTTTGTTAGATCGACCAAATTGATTTTCCAAGCTCTCTCAAAGGACTACAAAAACTCTCTTTTGGCCAAAATTTCTGCGCCGTAGGCAAAATTTTGAAAAAACAGGCAGAAAAAAGCGTTTTAGGCACTTTTGGAAAACTTTTACCAAAAAAAAACACATTTTTTCGGCTCGTGCTCCCCCCTTACAATTAGTATAGATTGGCGCCGAAAAATTTTAGGGTCCGTTACCAGAAATGGATATCTCAAAATAGTACAAAGGGAAATCCCTAAATCCGCCCCTGATTAGATTCGTCTAATTTTTAAAAGTTTTATGTAGTAGAAACTAAAGCATGAATTGCAGTTTGAGTGAAATTGTGGCAATTATTCTCGGAAAACGAAAATTTTGTGACCTAAGTGTGGGCTGATATCAGAACCACTGACTCTCAATATTTTTAGAGCGATTCCAGAAGAGAAAAAACTTTAACTTCAGATATTTTTCAAAAAAAACTAAGTTTTTCGTGGCCCGCGAAAAGCGGGACTTTCAAATAAAGCGGGGACACTCAAGCTAACCAGAAACAGCTTGAAATCAGACAAAACGCTTTGGTTTAATAAATTGCTGTAAATCAGTCTCAATTATTACAAAACGTTCACAGTTTTTTAAATTTGGTTTTGAGAGCCACAGAGAAAATCGGGTTTCTGATTGTTAAAACGAGATTTGTATTTTTTTTGCTAGGGTGGGTTAAAAATCTGAAAAACAGCCTTGGGAAAACTATCAATGGCCTCATGAAAGTATGACAATGAATTTTAAGCATTTTTCAGGTGAAAGAGTACGTTTCCTATAAAAATTTTCAAGCTTTGTGGAGCTACTAGACCAAACCAAATGTCTGGATCCTTAATCTTCGTTTATCTGTTTTTTTGTTTCCGTATCGGTTAGCTCGTTTCTTTGATCAAAATCAAATTCTTTTTCAAATTATGTGCAGAATATTCGAAGTTCATCAAAAAAAATTTTCCCCTTTAAATGATGAACCTTTTTTTTCATTTTTGGTGAGTGGAGAAAGTACTCGTGTCGAGGTCAGAGACTTATAATCAGACTTTCAATGTGAACTTTCCTGTGTCACCATTCTGAAAATTAATAGTTTGAACTGGGTATCATAGAGGCGCACAACGTATGGACATAAAAGATTTTGGTCGCAATATTGTGGAAGCTAGTTTCGTTATTCTGGATTTTAGTCATGGTCACCAGCGGATTTAGGGAGGGGGGGGGGGGGGGTTGGGTTCGACCCCCTGACGACCCAAAGCCCCCCCCCCCCTTTGTGCTAATTTGAAAAAAAGATTTTTGGCTGACGGACTCTAAAGTTTTTCTAAGGCGCCTTGGGCGCTAATATTTTCTAATTTTGAGGAGAATTGTTAATTTTCAAATAATTGAATGTCGTAAAGAAATAAATTTCCAATAGTCTAGACGTAGCGGCGCCGGCCGCACAAGTTGCGCCGGTAGAATCTCGGACATGTTGTCGATGGCACCGATCACGAATTGAATTTGAGTCGCGACAGTCTTTAATTGCTAAACATTTGGTCGCAATAAATTATGTTATAAAACCACGACCTGCTCGGTCTAGACAAGAGTATGACGGCATTGACAATTTCCTCATTCGATCCAAAAAAGACATGAGAGAAAAAATGTGCAAGGTCTGGTCTTCCATCTAATCCAGTTCACAGTTGTGAACCCAATTCACCGTTTCTGTTCACTGTCTGAAGTTAGTGAGATTGAGCTGTGAAATAATTATTTGTTCATTTGTGACGTAAGTGAGTATGATAGTTCAACTATGGTAGCACAATTCTCCTAATATGTTAACTGCGAATTGTCTCAAGAAAAAAACAATAACTAAAACCACCTGATGATTGGAAGGAATTGCGTCTCTTTTCAAGTTACCACTCCCTCATAAAATTTCCTAAGAAATACCCAAAATTTGTTCATACGGCAATTTGCATTGAATTAATTTTTTCACTTGTTCGTACTGACAAATTTAATAAGAATTGAAACAGCAAAAATCAATTTCAAAAACCTTAGGTAAGAATTTTTAACAAACGGGAGAGGGTTGGAATTGTAAAACAAACGGAACAACAACTTTTGTTTAAAAAAATAACCTGGACAAGGAAAACCCCTCCCATAACTCCTATATTCTCTTGTATTGAGTTTTGTATTGGTAGGTTAAAATGTTTCTGTATGGATTTATATCTGTGTTTAAATTATTATTATTTTTTAAAAAGTATTTGACGAAATGGCTCAAGTAATTGATAGTCAAACGAGCCCTCTAAACCAAAATTTCAAAAATTATTATCATGAATGGAGACTTCTTCTCCTTCAACCGCTCTATCCTTTTCGTCATCTCAAAATTGATTGTCAACAATGCAATGAGTACGTTGTTTAGGAAAATTTAAGAAGTTGTATCAGAACAGAACAGACACAGAGAGATTGAGAAAAGAATGAAATAATTGATCGAAAACGGGCCTTCCGAGTATAACTGTATAATTGCTAGTTCTCTAAGCAGTGGAAATAGGCGGGACAGCCGCTTTGACTGGAACCCTCAAAAAGGCTGGATAGAAATCAGTAGATAAAGTTATAATTTGCAAGAAGCCAACTGTTGTTTAAGTGATTGTCAGGGAATCATTTTGAAATAGATCGAAACTTTTTTAGCTGCTCCACCCTGCAGTTTTTGTTCCGACCATTTGAAAAATAGGGAGGAATTTTTTTGTTTTCCACCCAAAATCAGCTATCACAAATAATCATTCGAGAAAGTTGGACATCGAAAAATTTTGAAAAACTTCTGTCAATTTTCTGAGAAAAAAAAAGTTTACAATTTTTGATTTTCCGTCTAAATTTGCGTGTGTAAAGCGAGCAAGCACTCTTATTTTTGCGTAATTTAGGCCATTC
>NC_087067.1:1120604-1155587 GCF_963678635.1 Symsagittifera roscoffensis
AAGCGGGCTGGCCGCCCGATTTAATTTTGGAACGTTGGAGACCAGAATTCTGCGGGATGTGTTCATTGTGAACATAAACAATGGAGAGGCCCAAAATGAGCTATGCCGATCGACTAAGACACCAGAGGAGGTGTACCGTATTGCACTTTCATACGAACGTGGATACAAATATGCTAAATCATACGGATCGGCAACCGAGGGAGCAACAACTAGTGGCAACACGGGTGGAAATGGAGCGTTTCAGATCAAAACGGAACCGGTGGCAACAATCCGAGGATGATACCAAAACAATCGACAGCGCGGCCGTGGATCGTTCAGAGGACAAGCAGAGATGAGAAGGGGAGTTTCTAGAAGATGCTATAATTGTGACCAACCCAACTTTACTCCGGAACACCTTACGGAATGTCCAGCCAAAAATGCGACGTATAATTTCTGCCGCAAGACGGGACATTACGAGAGAACTTGTCGGGGAAAGCGGATTAATCGGGGAAGACCGGCAGTGGGACTAATCCGAAATCAGGAGGATATGGAAGCTAGTGAAATAGGCGACGCTGAGGATACTTATTCGCAACATGAGAATTCAGTTGGCTGGGTTAACACACCGGTAAAGAAGCAACGATCGTGGGATTCGGACAGCTCAGGAGATAATGTTGTCATGGCTATCAAATCTCGGAGAGAGACTGAAATGAAAGTGGCCGGCGCTCGACTACCAATTAAGGTAAATGGGAAGCAAACGAATGTCTGGATAGATAGTGGATCACCGATTTCAATATTTACCATTGGAGAACTAAAACGGACGTTGGGCACCGCAGGCGTGAACGTGAAGGCGCCAGCACCGGAGGACGACAAATTCAGAGATTACGGAAACAATCCTTTACGGCTATTAGGAACGATGAACGTCTCGTTAGAAACGAAGGGATGGGTGACTAACGCGAATATCAGAGTAATCGTAGGAAGCAGACCGTCGATTATTGGGAGAGAACTGATGCCAAATCTGGGATTGCAGATAGTTCAGAAGGCACCGGAGGAGAACGTGATGTCGGTGCAGGGAGAACAACTTGAGGCCGAAGCAACAGAGGAGGAGGACTCATTAGACCCCTGGCAGATTTATTTCAGTAAGCAATTTAAAAACCTTTTTACCAGAGTCGGGAAAATAAATTAAGAATTATAAAGTGCATGCGGATTTTTTCGAAACTTTAACGCCGATTCAACAAAAAGGACGGAGAGTTCCCATCACATTGCACGATAAGGTCGATAAGGAAATCAATAAAATTTTTCACACAAGATTGCTCGTATCAAGGCAAAACCTTGAACTTTCCGACTGTTTTATAAGTTCTATGATGCAGCGTTCGCTTTATAAGATTTGATGAACTTTTCAAACAAAAATGATTTTCTTTAAACTTGAAACTTTTTTGAAAAATTAAACCATATAAAGAAAAACGCGATGCTCCTAGTAACATACAAAGTATGGCAAATAGTCTGCTTCAGCCATCTTGAAATGATTTCAAAGACGGATTAAATCTCCGCTGACGCGTTACTAGCGCAAAATATATCGCGCAAGAATTGTCCCAAATTGGCCACAACGGCAATTTTTAAAGCACCACAACTGTACCAAAAATTACAGAAAAATATCTCTCAAAATCTGATCTCAGGACAACAATACATTTCAGATAAAAAAAAACTTATGTCAAAAATTGCTAGTTAGAAAGTCGAATTTTTTCTGAAGAAAAAAAATCACGCTGAGCACAAATATTCTGTCAAAAATCTCTTCTTTGGTAACCAAACCGACAAAATTAGTAGAAAATTTAGATTGCAACAAAAACAGGTCCCGACTGGAAGTGTAAAACAAAGCATTTTTCGTCTCAACAGAGCTTATTACCACTGAGCGGAAGAAAAAAATGGGAAATCTGAAAAAAATGTATCTTTGTCGAGATTTATTTCAAAAGGATTTTTTAAGCAAGGTAAGCTAATTGAATGCCAATTGACCCTTGCAACAGCACTCTAAAGCGGTAAGAGAGCCGACAAAACCTGAGCAGATAGACGCAGAATCAAAAAACTTTAAGCCATAAAAAACTTAAAAATCCTAACAAAAATTGTTTCAATCCAACAAGAAATAGATAACAACCTTCGTATGATCATTAAACTACTCAAAATGAGGCCGCTGAGCTTAAGTAACCTTAATCAACAACTCCTTCCAACTCAAACAAAAGAAAAAAAAACAAAAAAAAACTAAAAAACTGAAATATTGAAATCGAAGTTGTTAAATAGATAACAACCAATTTTTTTTTACAAAATGATCAATACTGGTATTAAAAAATCCAGAAGTATCAAAAATTGAACTTGTCTGTTAGGTCACAAAAAAACCAATTCACCATTTTTAGTCAGCTCTAAAAAAGAGACCATCACTATTGTTAGTCATCCTTAAACAAATATATAAAAGGAAAAGTAGTCTACCACACGATTACAACAACCTTGCTTATCGCAAGTAGTCATCTATCTACTTAAATTAGACTAGAGGGCATTGAAACAACACAAAGTGTTGAGAAAGTTATTGAAAACTATCCAACAAAATGCTCAAAAAGTCATCAACTCCAGTTCACGCAACGACAGTCAGAATTGAAAACAGCATGACGCTCAACAAGTAGCAGAGAAACATGGTTATAACTGGAACAAAAAGAACGAACAAAAAACCAGAAAAGGGAATTTTTCTCAATTTTAAAATTTGTTTGAAATTTTCTAAAGTGAGTCATCATGAGAATGATTTTGAGAGTTCAAAAACTTATCCACTTTCGTCAATCTCAACGATAACACCAAGCGTTTTTAGGCAAAAAAACATTGAGTCAACAGGCGACAAAATTTAAACCGACACCCATTAAGCTGAAAATCAACAATTACTTTAAAAAACATTATAGGAAAAATAGTTTCTACCGGCCACGTAGTATACACCGAAGCTATATAGGTAGTTCAAGTCAACAACCATGAAGTCTTCAAATTATCAGCAAAAACAAAATCAAAATTCTATAATTGTACATACAATTGTCAGACTTCTAGGTTTTTGTTTACCAAGTTAAGTGTTGGTAGCCAGTAGTTAAAACAAGCTTTCAAGCAATTGAGCATGTCAGCAGCACAGCAGTTTAAAAGGTTTGAAAGGTTTAAAAAAAAGTTTAAAAGTTTTTTTTTGTTTTCAGCAATCTTTTGTTTGAAAAAACTATGTTTTCCGATTCATAGGTCGAAATTTATAGTTTTATTCATTTTGTCATATTAATCAAAACCAGCACGGTAATACTATTTGATAAAATCTGGAAATTAACGTCTTCAAAAAATAGTTTAAAATGACTTTGGGAGCTCTCTACAAAATCCTTGCTTTGAACTTTTAAAACTCAAAGTAATAATTATTGTGTATTTTTTGAGAAGGGGTTTTTGAAAGCAAACCACAAGTTCTTTGCCCTCAAAATCAGCAACTTTTGGCCAACAGGAAAGTATTTCTGAAAGAATTTGAGGTTGGTTGGCCAAAAAATATGTCAAAAAAGACCCTTAGTCTAAAGAAGAGATGGTATTGAGGAAGGAAATGGCGTGCACCTCTCTTCCTTTCTTCTAATGCTCCCTAATAATAAAACAGCACTAAATTATCCTTCAATTTGCACAGTTTCTTCAAACTTTTCAAAATAATTTATCATCAAATTGTCATCAAATTATCATTTTTCAGCTCAAATTAATTCAAACTATGATAGCGACTTTCAAATTTTCTGGTCCTGCCAATAATAGTGGCCCGACATTCATATCTTCATAGATTGGAGACATTTGTGACCATACATCCTTGGTCATACACGCATGGTCATACATTGGTGACCTGTCTTGAGGCTGGGCTCACTGGCGGTGGTTTGGCAGTGCTGAAGATGCTCTTCTTTAGACTATTCATCAGAATAGACTGACTCGCTCTAATTTCAGTCAGAGTTTTCTCCGGCCCCTGATTGGTTCACAACGAAAAGAAGCGAGACATAATTGCAGTAGTATATATATATATACATAATTGCTAGTTAGAAAGTCGAATTTTTTCTGAAGAAAAAAAATCAAGCTGAGCACAAATATTCTGTCAAAAATCTCTTCTTTGGTAACCAAACCGACAAAATTAGTAGAAAATTTAGATTGCAACAAAAACAGGTCCCGACTGGAAGTGTAAAACAAAGCATTTTTCGTCTCAACAGAGCTTATTACCACTGAGCGGAAGAAAAAAATGGGAAATCTGAAAAAAATGTATCTTTGTCGAGATTTATTTCAAAAGGATTTTTTAAGCAAGGTAAGCTAATTGAATGCCAATTGACCCTTGCAACAGCACTCTAAAGCGGTAAGAGAGCCGACAAAACCTGAGCAGATAGACGCAGAATCAAAAAACTTTAAGCCATAAAAAACTTAAAAATCCTAACAAAAATTGTTTCAATCCAACAAGAAATAGATAACAACCTTCGTATGATCATTAAACTACTCAAAATGAGGCCGCTGAGCTTAAGTAACCTTAATCAACAACTCCTTCCAACTCAAACAAAAGAAAAAAAAAACAAAAAAAAACTAAAAAACTGAAATATTGAAATCGAAGTTGTTAAATAGATAACAACCAATTTTTTTTTACAAAATGATCAATACTGGTATTAAAAAATCCAGAAGTATCAAAAATTGAACTTGTCTGTTAGGTCACAAAAAAAACCAATTCACCATTTTTAGTCAGCTCTAAAAAAGAGACCATCACTATTGTTAGTCATCCTTAAACAAATATATAAAAGGAAAAGTAGTCTACCACACGATTACAACAACCTTGCTTATCGCAAGTAGTCATCTATCTACTTAAATTAGACTAGAGGGCATTGAAACAACACAAAGTGTTGAGAAAGTTATTGAAAACTATCCAACAAAATGCTCAAAAAGTCATCAACTCCAGTTCACGCAACGACAGTCAGAATTGAAAACAGCATATATATCGCATAAAACATTTATGAAAAGATTTCGGTGATGTGCTTGATTTTTTTCATTGTTTTTACCAAAAAATAGCAATTTAAATGATTTTCATTTTATGTAATTTTTTTGGAAGCGTAAAGCTGAATGATTATTGCATGACTGTTTACTATGGCTTAAGGCACATTCCAAAAAACTTTATAGTTAAAAGTCATTAATAAAAAGTTAAGTAAAAGATTGATGCTGCTTTTTGCATCAAAATTTCAGCTATTCGTTTATAAATGAGTTGTTGCATTGCAGTTATTTGTTTCCGAAAACAACTAAATTAGGCAATAAAAAATGAAAAAGATAAATTGTTTTCATTTTGAAATTTTATTATGGATATTTGTAATTTATTTTTTCAATCAGGTTAAATGGTTTTAAGACTGCAAACTTGCCTGTCGAAACTGTAGAATGTCCCTCGGATAAACAGGAATCACACTTGAATCATGGATCGGTGGCTTGTATGGCATAGACCACGCTGTGGGCACGAATATAGGTTTCAAACTGGAATCATGGCTCTTTTGATTAGGCGTTAGGTCAACTTCAGGTATAGTTGGCGGATGTTGGTTTGTTCTGTTTCCGTTGATTTGATTGGTCGAAAACGGTGTTGATGATGATGAACTTTGTCTGAAGTTATATCTTCTTAGAGGAACTTTTGGACAAATAGGATCTTGGGTCATGTCATCAGTAATTCGTTTAGATCTTGGCGTAGTTGAAGGCTTCACTGAGCTAAAAACGCAACTCCGTTTTCAAAAAACTAAATTATAGGCTATAATAGCAGCCCTGAGGTCTCAAAAAAAAGTTGTAAATTATTGTTACATTTCCAAATTTTTTAGAAAAATTAATTCAATCAATTTGGGTAATCTTAGTCGAAGTGCAGGTAAAAAAAAACAACAAGATATACTCATTCGGATTATTTTTTGGCAACAAAATTTTTGGAAAAAAAAACATCAAAAAACAAAAAAAAACAAGATAAATAAAAATCTCAACCTTTTTCTGTCTTCGCTAAAACTGGAGCTCCTTGAAACCAATTTCTTGCTTCTTGAACTCACTTTTTGTCCAGTCAAACCATAAGTAACACGGGACGAAGCTTTGGGAATATTAGTCAATTTTAAGTCTGGAACCTCTATTCTGATAACCGGATGATCTCGGCTAGACGTCGTTTCAATCACCATTATTCAATTGTATTATGAATTTGTGTGACTACATGTAGTTTTTACTCAAAAAGAGACCATTTAAAAGCAATAGTCGCATAAGCTGTTGATAATCGAGTCAAATGAAAATACGCTGTGCAAAAGATTGAAAAGATTTAGATTAAAAACATTTATTTTGAGTATAGCCGAACAAAGCAACACTCGATCAAAAAAAACTCTTTGAGTTGGCATTAAAAGGTTTCAAATGACAGTGAAAACATAATAACATTCTTAATGAACAAAACGGAAAAAACACTTGCTTAAAACTTCAAAAGCGGCGTCAAAATCTGCTACAATATGAAAATTTTGTGGATTATACCGACCACCATAAAAGAAAATTTTGATTTCAATTGACCGATGATTATTGACTTTAGCACTTTTCAGTGGTTTGTTCGAGTTTTTTGAACTTTTTAAATTCAAACTTGTGCAATTTTGATCCATACAAGTTAAACGAAGTCTGCTCTCATCAGAAGAATGCTTTGAAAGTTTTCCATGACCTAACAAAAAAAAACAAGTAACATAAAAATTTGGTTACGACTCAAATGGCATAATTCTCAAATGGCATAAAAATAAAAAAATTTCCGAAATGGCATAAATTTGATGCAACTGTTACATTGAAAATATCGAGAACAACTTTTTCATGAACAAAGTGAGAAAATTAGTAAAGTTCTCAATTCAAATGTTGATTGGCATTTTATCTTGAAAGTTTTCTATGAAAAAGCAAAAAGCATAAGCTTGCGGATTTTGACAAGCCTCTTGTGATCAATTTTACCGACAACTGTCACTTAAAATATGTTTGGAAGCAATTAATTCCAAATCTCGTTCACATTTTTTCGTTCCTGACTTAATGTTAGAATTGGATGCTTGATACAAAACGTTTGAATTGCTATGATAACTTGAAATTTATGCCATTTGGGAAAAATTTCTTTTTTTTTATGCCTTTTGGGAATTATGCAACTTGGGAACTTACCAAAATTTTGAGCATCGGGCTTCGATGCTTTTCAGATGGTGCAAAGTTTGCTTCATTCTTGCCAGTTATCAAAAACAATAACAGCTGCAAAATGTACAACTTACATAAGGTAAGAATTAGTGAGAAGTTTCTTAATAAAAAAAATGATTGCAAAGTTTTTTATTGATATTTTTTGTCGATTTGACTTTTTTTGCTGCGGCGAAGTTTTGGACCCAAATTTTCTAGCCAAAAAAAGTGGAAAATACTTGGATCAAAAATAACCATGAAATTTCTGAGCAAGTTGTTAAACGTTGTTTACCTGTTGAGTTTTAACATTATTGATTGTCATAATAAAATATTTGCAAAAAGTTTAGTTTTATTGTTTTGAAAATTTACCTAATAAAAAACCTACGTGATCTAACAATGGCAACAAGATTACTGAAGACCATCTGACTGTAATTTTGTAATTTAAGGTAAGCTTTTGCAAAAATTTGAAGAAAAAAAGAATAAAATGTAAAAACTATAAACTAGAGAAAATCATCCTATAAATAACATCAACAAGAAGTCAATAGTCATTCAAAAACATCATTTCTAGTTGAACATAGAAAAATTTCTTTTGATAAATAAAAAATTGGGAAATTTTTGATTTAGAAAAATATAGAAAAACCACTTTTGGTGAGTAGTATATTGGAAAAAACAGGAATACTTTTAACTTTTAAAAGATAGCAATTCAACATTTTGGTAACAGGTTCAAGTTTGAACTTATTTAGTTAAAAGAAATTGTCTTAAGAAACGAGTGAGCGTCTTGTGGAAAAGTTTGCCAATAAAATTTTTTTACGCACATTCAAAATTTTGATGTGAAATGTTTCCGCTAGTCTCACGATGTATCAATTATCTTTTTCAAATCCAGGAATTTTCTCACTTTAAAAGGATTCTCCTGATTTCAGGAGAAGATTGGTTGAAAATATATATATTTTTGAATTAAACTCATGATAATTGCTTTGAAGTTAAATGTTTAATTTCTTTTCCTGACTCCTAAAAAACCCCGGAACTCTCTAAACCCGGGATGGATGGAACCAGATCTAAACTAGAATTCATTATTGGATATGATTCTGATATTTTATCTCTATAAAATATTTAATATTAACCAAATCCGATCCATCTAACTAACAACCCACTTATTTGCAAGTGCTGAAATTACTTGTAATTTCAGCACCAGAGAGATTTGAATTTAACTTAGAAAATAGTTACCTCTCCAAGAGAACTTTAGCAATCGCAATAAGCCAGTATACTCTAGATCTATTGAGCCTAGCACAGATTAGTTAAACACCCTGAGACTAGTAGATATAAGAGTAAGATTAGGATCGGTATTAGACTAAGACGTTGCACGAATCTATCCGGCCGAAAATAAGATAGCGTGACGAGCAGACGGTGCACCCTATCCTAAATTATCAGACATAACTCATCTGGTGCGACCATAAGTCTCGATCAAGACCTTAAAAAAATTAGCTTAGAACTAACAGATAGATTAGAATTAGACAAAAAAATTATCAAAAATGTTACATGATAATAATCTAATTGAAATGTCTCTACGACTCAATAGATCAGAACCGCTATTCCGCACAATAATAGAACAACCAGGCATTGGAAGAAGACCTCGGCCAAGAGACGATCTACGACTACGAAGAAACTTACCATTAAGTTTCATGGTCGTACGACAAAAGCCAGACCAAACTTCTGTATTTAGGATTTTTTTAGTAAAGAATTTAGATTTTCATTTGCAAACATAGAAACCTTGAAAAAAATCTTCAATGATTATTACAGGCGCTAAATCATATTTATTATTGTACAATAACTATTTATAAAACATCTCAAATCGTTTCCTCTAAATCTGCAGTAAAATTTAGAAAGATATCTGAAAAATATATTTATTGAAAGAAAAAATAAAAATTAGTTGACATGATCATTAATTATTAGTATATATAAATCATCCTGGCATCCCCAGCTTCATCACCTAAACATAACAGCAATCATTTAAACCACTAATATCATCAAACACTAAAATTTTTCATCAAATAAATTTAAATTATCTTTAAAGGCTAATCCAAATTTTTACCTTTCTTTCATCTCAACTTGTTCAATCTTAAAATAGATCATCAAGGCTTTCCTTGGATCTTCATTAAAAATTAAAGTAAATCCATTTTATACCATAAAAAGTTATATCCTTATCATCAAGGCATATCCTTGAATCAAACGGAACAATATTATTCTCCCCCACCCAATAATATAAAGTCTAACGACCTCAAACGTCGATTCACTACCCAATCCTTTCAAAGATCCAAGACTAATAGAAATTTTTCAATCACGCTAAC
This sequence comes from Symsagittifera roscoffensis, assembly GCF_963678635.1. NCBI lineage: Eukaryota > Metazoa > Xenacoelomorpha > Acoela > Convolutidae > Symsagittifera > Symsagittifera roscoffensis. The sequence goes on from NC_087067.1 coordinate 1,130,108, forward strand.
CATTCAAATTAAGCTAAATAGTGAAGATTTTCGTTTACTCATCCTTCACTTAATCCCCCCTCTTACCTGACCCAGGCTAAATCTTAAACCTTAGTAAGTATTAAAATAGTATCTAACGAACTACCTTTGTTCTAAGTATACCTGAACCTTGTGGGTCGATTTACTATTCTCCAAACCTTGAACACAATCACTACCCCTAAGTAAGATTAAGTAAGTTAACACCTTAGCTTAGAATAGCCACGAGAAAGTAAAAATCATTCTTCGGAATCGATATATACTTTTCTCTCCAACCCTACATAAAAGACCCAAGTTAGGCTAACCAAAAAAATCGTAAGGACTAATAGTCTAGGATTTTAAAATCACTAATAACAACCTTGCATCCTTCATCCTAAACCTTATGTCACTGAACAATTCAGGAAATAAACAAACAATCGTACTACACAATTGTAAAATAAATAACGAAACATACGATCTTGTAATTACACCGCACAAACAAACAATCGGATATATTCGCACAAAACTTCAAACAATAAAAAGAAAAATTTTAAATAAGCAAAGACAAATTACACGAAAAAAATTTTCAATGCGTAGAAACGCAGTCTCTGAGTCAGAAGTCAGCAATTTAGATGCACTTTACAAACTAAAAGACACAGTAAATAAAAACTATCCAGTTCACGATCAATTATACTTTTCCGTATCAGAAGCTACATCACATTCATCAAAACAAGGAAAAAGAAGAATAAAAAAGATATACAAAAATAAACCAGTACGTTTATACAGTTGGAACCAACCAATCAGACACATTGAACATTACGCACTAACAATCATAAAACGAAAAAATGAGTCAAAGCCCAAGTGACGAAAGTCCAGACGAAGACTCTGTTCTCCCGTTTATCATCATTTCACTCACTGAAGACAGAGGAAAAATACAATTTTCCCATAATCGAATCGCAAATATATTTGAACAAGGGATTAGCCCATGTAAAGCAGAATTCCCAGAAATAAAAATCAAAAGACAAATTGTCGATCATTATATAAAAAGAATATGTAACTTAACACAACAATATGGAATTTACACCATAGAACTCAGTACAGCAAAAAAATTTCATGGCAAAAATGTTATCCAAACAGATGATGTCGTATAGAATTTTCAAAAGTATTCACAGAATACATTAAAAACTTACAACATCAAAATTCACAGAGAGCAAATTCAATTTTCACTAACGATGTTTTGCAATAATTTATAATTATTTATCTATACTAGAAAGAACAGAAACCGAAAGCACATCACCGGTTCAAGTATCAAGACACACAAATGTAAGAAATGAAATTGCCGCATTCTCAAAATTTTTAAACACAATCCGTGAAAATTTTTCAAACAATAAAATTTCACCAAATGTTAAACACGATTTACAAAAAATCTTAGCATGGTTTATAATTGACTATTTTACCCACAATATAGATTTAATTGCACAAGCAAGAAAAAATTTTAGACCCTAAAGTACAAATTATGACACTGCCATTGCCGAAAAATCAGATTACATCTGGGACCTTGATTGGTCTCATCCATTATTCCTGAACATTCCAATAAACATCTCAAGTCAAGCAATCAGTACAATAACTATTCACAAAGATTATGTAAAAGTAATTCCACTTACAATAGATGCAACACCTTTGAACAATAATTCATTTTTACCTGATAGAAGACAAAATAACAGTTTAAATTCAACTCTTGTACAACAAGAAAACTTAAATGGAACTAGAAATCTTACACAACAAGATATTCAAAGACCATCACATTTATAAATGAAGAAATAGTTGAAACAATTGTAACAACTACACAACAAAATATTTCACCAATACATCCAAACCTTACAACGCCAAAACCAAAGACTTCAATATTACCTCAAGTAACATTGCAATTTACAGTTAAACCATCGGTTGCTCCAAATTATTCACATATGGATTACCAAAAATTTAGACCAATGACTAAACCACCACAAAAACAAAGAATATTCACCAGAAGTAATTTTGCAGAACACAATTATATCTACGTAAATAGATCACAAACATCTAAACCTCCTCGTACAAATCCGCATAATCGTTCATTTTCACAACGACAAAATCCCCAACAACAAACATCAAATTTCGTAAATTTTAATGATAACCCACGTATTCTATCAGACCCAAGTGAAAACTATCCATTTTTTCAACAGAACAAAAATAGTAAACAGCCATACTAAAATAAACAAAAAACATCTTACTATACACCTAATTATCATTCATCAGATGATGACGATTTTCATGACCAAAACCATCAACAAAATTTTCAAAACCAAGGCTCCACTCTTATCACGTAAGTCAACCAGATGTTTTTGAACCATATACACGAGAACAACATATGCGACAACCTTGATAAAATCACGAACCTCAAAATAATAATTTTTACTCACAAAACCCAGCAAATACTGATTATTATCAACCAACGCAAAAGCAAAATGAAATACCACTACCATATTATTTGCAACAACATGACATAACAAAAAATCAACTGACAAATTTTTCACAAATGCCAAATGCCGCAGAATTACTACAAATGACTATGAATCCATACCTCATGGGTGGATCATCAAAAACATCAAATAAAACACTAATGGTATTCACAGGCACAGACCCTGAATATTCTGTAGAAGACTATTGAAATGCAGCCACGGCAATTTTAATTTTAAATATCGGACATGAACCAATTGATACACCACTCCATCGAAATTGTATACATAGACGCACAGCGTTAATCCAAGCAACACTTGATGGCGCAGCTCAGAAATGGTTTACAGTTTTACCAATAAACATTAAAACAAATTGGAAAAGATTTACACAAGAATTTTAGAAAATGTTTGATTCTGAAAGAAATAAACAACACCAAAGAGTTTTATGCAATGAAATTCGCAGACTACCAAACGAAACAATTAAACAATTGGCAGTTAGAATCGAAACAATAGTTCGAAAAGCATAATCACTGAACACTCATGATTATAAAACCACGAAAATGACAGAAATTTTAATGATGTCTCTATTACCCCAATTAAGAAAAATAGCTATAAAAAAGAAAGCTTCACATCCCTCATCAATTCAAGAACCAGATTTAGATTTCAGAAAACTAGTTGACAAATTAGAACAAGCAGATATCACAATGAAACTCGAAGAAACAGAAATTTTTAAACTACAATACGTTAATAGAATCGAAACAAATACTACACATATAAACAACATACACGATTCAGATGTAGACCTAACGGAAAAAATCACTGAAATTTTGAACATATATGAGAAAAACCCCAATTTCAACGGTAAACCATCTTTCAAGAAATGGTGTAATTATTGCCGTATATACGGACAAAGCATTGCCGAATGTAGACAAAAACAACAAGATAACCAAAATAAACCGCAAAAGTACAAAGAACCAAATAAATAATTCTATCAATACATGAAAAAGGATCAGAATTTACCAAACAAAAATATACACAGTGATAACAGCTCTGGTAAACCACTCCCAAATAAGGTAGATCACTCCCAAGGTAGATCACCAGAACAATGAAAATCACGAAATTTCTCACAAAATAGATATCGTCGATCAAATAGCCAAAATAACCAGTATAGAAACAACTATTCACGATCAAATTCAAGCAGAACAGAATTTTTTGATACCAGTTTCCATTCAAATTCTAGGAATAGACACTCTTCAAACGATAGATCACGTAACTCATCATACAATAGAAATAGAAACTACTCAAATAACAGAAATAGAAGTTATTCAAACAACAGAAATCAACGTTACCAAAACAATAGATCAAGAAACAATTCCTACAACAGATCTAATTATCAAGGAAACAATAACAATTACTATAATAGGTCACGAAACAACTCACAAAATAGGAATCCCAATCTCCTTATCGAAACAGCAGTCGTTACCCTGATTCCCAATACAATTATTGAAGTAACACACCGAAACATCAGCGACAAATTAATCAGGTACAAACAACTGAAGAAACAACTTCAGATCCCCCTGGTATTGACAATACAGATAGTACCGAACTACAATTAAACCACATTAATTGTGAATCAACAGACAGCGAAAGTGATACAAATAACACTATCTCAGTTAATATGATCACACTCGAAAACGACTACGAACCCATTGTATACGAACAACCCTTTAGTTCACACGTTTACGAAAATCAATCGGAACTTCTTCAAGACTTATATACTATACCCATAAGAAACGATGTATCAGTTGAACAAAATGTAAATGAAATAAATACAGTAGTCAATAAAGAAAAACAATGCTCAAGTACAAATCACATTTACCAAAATATACAAAAAGAACAGCCAAGAGAAAAAATTTGGACAATCCCATTTGTCTTAGAAAGCCCAAAAAGTAAAAAATTTTAACCACCCGATCTTGAAATAGATTTTTTAATTGATTCAGGAGCAGAATCAAATATTATTAACATTCCTACCTGGAATGAAATCAAATCGTTACATCCAATCCTAACACCTATAAAGACAGCCAGTAAAATAGCAACAGCACAAGGCTCAACATTAATAATTTATGGAAAAATCCAACTTTTCCTTGTTTCCACTAGAAAAATGTAACAAAATAAAATACTGAATAAACCATTTGAACAACAAACATTTCACATTACAGACATAAAACACATTATCATTGGCATACCATTTATAACTAAGTATACTCCCACAACAAACATTTTAAATAGCAAAATTCATAAAAAAGAACAAAAAACACATCCTTAACAATCTTTCAAAGATTAAACAAACAACCACCATTCTTCTCCAAATTTTATCCTATTTACAATCAGGAACCAAAACACCTGAAACCACTATCAGGAAATGTATATAACTTTTCAATCAAGCAAGTTCACCAGTACGATAAAGACCAAAACAAACAACATTTCTTTATGTCAGATCATGGATTTAAACCCATCCATAAATTTTTCCGAATCACAATTTCATCAATAAAATATATGAAACATTCAAACTCAGATATTATTTCATTACACGTATATAACAATTCACCATATCAAATAACACTACCCTTAGGACTCTTATGATACTGCGAAACAAATGCTACAACTTCACCCACAAATGAAGTAGCATATCGAGTCAATAATATTTTACAATTACTAGATATATGTCAATCCACAATTCTTGATGAATAATTATCAATAAACAACATAATTTAGCAACGAAAAAAGAAACACTGAATACTTCACAAAAACACCATATTTTAAACCAACGTTTAAAATATCACATTATACGGAAGAACAACAAAAGTTTCTAACAATGTTTAATTTTCAACATTCTCAAAGAACACAAAAAGAATTCGATAAATTAGCCGAACTATTATTAAAATTTCCAACAACTTATGCAAAATCAAAATTCGATGTTGGAAACATCAGTTCACCACTACATTTACCTTTAAAACCTGACGCAGTTTTCAAAAAACAAACAGCAAGTAACGCACCGATACATTTACAAGATAGAGTAAACAGACTACTTCACATTTTGGAACAATATGAAATTATATCACCAGTAAACAAAGAGGAACAACCAAAAGGTAACACCTTTATCAACCCAGTTATCATCTTAGCTAAAGGAGAATCACTAAAATCGTTCTAGATGCTAGATACCTCAATTCACAAATTGACAAAACTAAATGCAATTGGCCCATTGAACCTATTCAAGTATTTCTAACAAAAACAAATGGTAAATAGTTCACAACCGCAGATATGAATAGTGCATACAATCAAATGCCACTAGATGAACAATCACGACGATTAACCCAATTCGTTATTGGAAATCAACAATACGAATTCAATAGATTATTCTTGGGAATTTTCATAGGACCAGCAGCTTTTTCAGCTTTTATGAGTAAAATTTTTAGACCACTTATACTCAAAAAACATGCAATCACATACTTAGATGAGGTTTTTATGCAGTCACAAACGAAAGACGAAATGTTTATAGTTTTAGAACAAAATCATCAAATACTCAAAAATGAAAACATGATAGCAGCCCCAGACAAATCACATTTTTTCCTAACACGCGTAAAATTTCTTGGCCACATTATCGAAAGAAACACTATAACTCCATTGAAATCACAAACACACGCGATTCAGAAACTTCAACCACCCACAAATAAAAATAAAATACAAGAATTCCTTGAAATTCTAAATTTCTTAAGTAAATATGTATACAAAATACAATTATACTTAAGACCTTTCTATAACATCCTTAGACAACAAAATAACTTCGAATGGACTAACGAAAATCAAACAAAATTCGAAGAAAATAAAAATTGTTAACAGAACAAATATCAAATACAATCCCAGATCCAAATCAACCATTTTACGCAATGTGCGATGCTTCAAATTTTGGCATCGGCGCAGCATTGCTACAATCACACAGTGCAACAAACAAAATGAATCTTATATCTGCATATTTTCGCTTATTTACACAAGCTGAACTACGACTCTCTACTCTCATGAGAGAATGCCCAGCTATAATATACACACTACCGAATATGAATTTCTGATACTTGGATCTAAACATCCAACAGTTCTATTTACAGATCATAAACCTATTAAATTTCTTTTTACACAGAAGTCAAACCCAAACCATAGAGTTTACAGATTTCAATTATTTTTAATGAAATTCCCAAACTTACATATAGTTTGGACAGCAGGAAAAAATCTTGCACCACCATTATCGTGTACTACATTAAGTAGAATTACACCTCCTGAACTACTTACACGAAAAACCACAGTTGAAATACCACAAAATATTAAATTCTACCTTGCAAAAAATGAAACATCACCAAGATTAGAGTGCAAATACGCAGTAAAAACTGATATAGATCAGTCACAAATAAATAACTTACATTATTTCCCACTCTATTTAGACTGTCAAAACAACCACTATGAAGCAGATCTATTAGGAACATCCACATTCAAACCAATTCCTTATTCACATTGGATTAAAAATAGTACTCAACAAAAAACAATCAAACAACAACCACACCAAAAATAACACCTTTCCATTGATAGAAAAAGAAAACTTAACTGACAAAATAAATTTATCAGGACCACCAATAAATGATTCAAAATACACAATAAATCAAGTTTTTGATCTCTATCACCCACTCGACACAATTCCTTCGTGAAAATTAGAAGTTGAAAATAATTTTCTACCACCAACAGAAAAAATTACACTACAGTTATTACAAAATATCAAAAACTTTGATCCCGTAATTCGACAACTCAAATCATGGCACAAGTATAAACAAAACCAACAAAGGCTGATACAACAATCTTAGGAAACAAAACACTCCTCCGATACTTTAGAAAAAACAATAATACAACTATTAATGAAACTACAGACCTTTTAGAATACCAAACACCCGATTTTAAAGTACCCTGTCTCCCCCTCAGCATGATGCTGATAGCAATTAACATATCCCATACACAACATACAAAAGAACACTCAGGATCAGAAAAGACATATTGAAATTTTACACAAAATGTTTACTCCCCAAATGCACCAATTTGGATTAAAGTATTATGCAACGATTGCATAAAATGTCAATTAAATAAACCTTATCCAAATCAAAAACAAATAGCAACAAAACAAGATTTTAAAGGACAAAATCTATATTTCAATCATAGAATCTCATTCGACACAAAAGGACCACTTTCACCATCCTCCGAAGGAAAATCTTATATTATGGTAATTCTTGATGCATTTACACACTACGTAGCACTCAACCCAGTACCACATTGTAATGCTTATTACGCATACACAACACTTTACGATCATTGGATAGCTAATTTTGGACTACCAGAAATACTAATCACAGATAATGGAACAGAATTCATTAATAACTAAATCATCACATTATGCCACCTGAATGATATTGAACATAAACCACCTACATCTCATGCACGTTGGACAAATGGATTGGTCGAAGGTATGAACCGTTCACTACAAGAATATCTTAGATGCATCCTTAATGGAAATGATACAAGAAACACTGAATAGTCAACAGATGTAAAATTATTCCCATTATCCTATAATTCACAAATTACAACAGCTTTAGGAATGTCACCATACGAAATGGTTTTTAATCAAAAGCCACGAAAACCAATCATGTTTACAGCAAACGCTCATAAAAATGCTCAAGGTTATTGTCAACCCAACAAAGATTGAATATCTATACCCCTACCCTTACACACACATGATGAAGACCACTTTCATCATCCACAAATTTTGAAATTAGCTTCCGGTACACATACTAAATGGATTTTAAAAATGATAAAAAAAAACACAGTGAAATCTACCAAAAAGTAACAAAAAACTGTTACAAAGGCAAAATATAAATAACCAAATTAATTCACGCTTCGTGCCAGCCAGAGACTTAAAAATTGGAACAATCGTTTTAATATCTAATTTTAATACACAAAAAAGAATATCCAAAAAATTATAACTACTTCGAAAAGGACCATACCAAATAATTGATCAACCTACTGAAGTAACATACAAACTTACTGACTCCAGCAAGAAGGAAATCATAAAACACCGTAACAACCTTTTACCTTATTATCCGAGGGAATACGCACTTTGCGAATTAACTCAATTATATTCTTTCACAGGTAAACACATCGTTCAAAATAACCCACAAATAGAACAAAATCAAAACGTTAATACCACAAAAAATACAAAAACAATTCAACAGCAAAATATAGACCCACAAAGATCAAACACACCAGAACCAAAAATACCTCAAAAAGAAAGCAAAAATAGAAGTTGCAGCAAAAAATAATTTCCTTTATGTTAGTTTTTCTAATTTTTCTCGATGTTTTTATCACAAAATTGCGCTAAACAGGCTGATCTTCGAAATGGCATTCGATGAAGTTTTGCGCAAAATTACTTTTCCTACCCTGGAAACCCTTAGATTGCAAAATCTTGGAGGAATATCTTGAAATTTTTAGTTTGCGTAATAAATATTCCTCTCAAGCTCACTAAAAAATTGAAGAAATTTTTTCCTGGTTGCAATTTTTTGTTGAATTTGTCAAAAAAATCATTAATATAAGTATTGAAGTGTCAACATTGAAATTGTTACGACCCCTATAGTTTTTATGCAAAATAATCAATTTGATACAGATTTTAAACAAATTATATACAGATTATCTACATATTATCTACATATTATCTACAGATTATCTACATATTATCTACATATTATCTACAGGTTTTTTTGTTAAAAATTATTTACTGACTATATGCAGATTATCTACAGACCTACAGATTATATACAGTTTTTTTCGTGTAAGGATTATATACTGACTTTATGCAAATTATCTACATATTAAATACAGGTTTTAGTAAAGCCTGTATATAATCTGTAGATAATCTGCATATAGTCAATATATAACCCTTATACAAGAAAACCTAAAGTTAATCTGAAGATAATCTGTATATAATCTGTATAAAATCTATATCAAATTGATTATATTGCCTAAATACTATTGGGGTCGTAACACTTTCAGTTTTGACTATTCAAAATTTATATTAATGATTTTTTTTGACAAATTCAAAAAAAAATTGCAATCAAGAAAAAAATTTTCCTCATTTTTATCGTGAGCTGAACTCACTTGAGGAAAATTGGTTACGCAAATTACAAGTACACAATAGAGAAGTCGATTGGTTTGGCACAAAAACCCAATTATTTTCGGTGGAAAAAAAAACTGATTAAATTGAAAAAAAAGTCGATGACGATAACTTGCCGAGTCTGATGATTTAGACGCCGACTGCACATCACTATTATTCGATCTTTGTTTCCAAGACACTTTTTCCCGATCGAGTTCCGCTGTATTGGCTTAGTTGTGGTGTCCATTTTTGTCATGGTCATCACATGATGACGAAGGACACTCATTATTATCTGAGTGTCCTTCCGTCATCACTATAGACAATTGTAGCACAACTGCTGTCAAAAGATCGGTGTCGTTTTCTTTTCTTGTAACTCGCAAATATCTATATACGCAGATGAATGCTGGACAGCTAGTCTGACGTCATTTTGCGTCATTTTGAGTCATATTTGTCATCGTGTTTGATTTGTTGCCCCCGTGCATATTTGAGCTAGCGGACTTCGAGTGGTGATCGTATGCTGAAGATACAAGTCCTGTACGAAAAACTAAAGAACTATTTTTCAAAAACAATTAATACCAGAAGATCGAACACCCATTTTTGCATCATATGTTCTGCAATTTAAAAAAGATTATTAAATGCCTGCGTTATAAGAAAAATCAAAAGTACTCTTAATGTCTTCTAAGAGTACCATGCCGCTGACTATAATATTTACCTGTGGCTGAGTTTCTCCTGCTATGTTGGTACGCAGCAACAAGAGTTGCATGGTCTTGTACCAAAGATGAGGCCGTGGAAATATCAGCTAAAGAACCAGAAAATAAGCCACACAAGGTTTTCACTTTGACCTTCTTCATTGCGGCCGGATTCGTAGCCAGGAAACTCTGTGGAAGTCTGTGTTGAAAATGGTCTTCGATTGGCGTCTCTCGTTCATGTATTGGCTGTCGGGCGCTGACGCATCCTTTATTGTATTCAATAGGACTCATTGCTTGGTGATTTTCCTGTGTTTCTCTCCAATTTGTAACGTGTATTTTCATTGTCATTTGAAATTGCATTCGGATTGCGTCTCTACTTCTGTTGAGTTTTTAAATTCAGTGCGTTGAAGTCGCATCCATTACGTATGAACTTCAGCAACGCTGGTCGACTGATTTGCTGTTGTATCTTGGCTTGTAAAATTCCCACTCGCATTGTGCCTAGCAACACCATACTCACGTGACTTTCTACTAAGTGCTCAAGCTACGGATTATACTGTAGACTTCCTTCTATGGCTGTCTCCAGCATATATAACTCAGCTTCGTTTGCATGATTTGTTCAGCTGTGATGTCGTAAAATTCCCTGGAAGCGGAGGCGATGTCAGTTAGGAACGGCAACTGATTCATCTGGATGTTACTATCTTTGTCCACATTGATGGTTGTAGACACTGGGCGACCATGTTGGCCAAGATGACTGCAATTAGCACCGGAAGAGAGTGCGCAATATGAACTGTCAGTTCGAAGACGATGGCTGATGTTGATATAGCTTCTCGGTTGGATCTCGACGACCCCAATTCGGTCTGGAAACCAGTAATGGAAGAACTCCCCGACTATCCGACCGAAGCCAGCCCCAATGGGAAAAGTGTGCAAACAGATACCGCTAGGGATTGGCATGGTCACGGCAAGAGCGGAAAGGACGAATTTGGAAGCAACAAACAATCTGAGACAGACGAAGATTCCACTTGGTTCAGTGTTCCAGTGACTCAACGTCTAAACAAAGTAATGACTTCACAACTTAATTTTAACTCACTAAGTCTCCTCAATCAAAACTAACCTTCAGAAAGTACACGAAAACTTTACTCTGCAATTGCAGTATCCCGAGAGATATACACGCCTTTAAAAGGTTTATGAAAAAACTGCAAATCGCACCAAGAAAACTTCTCCTGTTTAGGTAAAATTACATTAAAAAATTTTTAATTTGAAAATAAAACGTCTTAATATTCTTTAAAAATTCCTGCTTTAGTAATACCTTTCCTTTTTCTTTACCTCTTCCTGTTCAAGAGTGAGTAGAGTACCGGTCCCGGGCGGGGAATTCCAGGCGAAGTTAGAGATCAGACTGTAAATACTCAAATTGTAGATAACGCAGATTTTAATCCGTCGGACCATCCAGATGTAATTATGGACCCTGTAAATAGAGAATGTTGTCAAAAGGGATCTCAACGGGAAAACTGTTGCTGAAGAGAGCTGTAATTGTGTGCTCATTGTCGGCTTACATGACTACCAACTGGAAAACTAGTACCCCTATTACTGCACTAAAAATATCCCTCCAATAGTTACGCACTGCAAGCAAAGTATGTGGCCGTGACTTCTATGCTGAACAGCACCCCACCTAAAAAGGACTACCGATACAACCATAACTGAAACTACTTTTTCTTTACTTTTTTGATACGAAAAGTTTTCTAGTTTTTGATGGTTCCGTACTTAGATTTACAGAGTCTCATTACTTTGAAACCTTCTCAGTTTCAATATCACCCGATAGTTATCTCATCTCAGTGCAATTTGATTGTCATTCAACATGGAATCGGTTATTTAGTCACATTTACCAATCAAACTAACTTGTGGTTTGTATAAAAACTGGACCAAGTTAACAATCTCACCCCTAAATCAATTTAGGGAGGGGATCGTTCACTTGCTTAAACGTAATACTTTTCAGCCAATCAGATTTGAGCATTGTGCATACAAGCTTTACTGCTTGATTTTACCATTTAACTTAAGGTGGGAGAAAATTCACATATTCCTAAATATTGAGAAGCTTGAGCACAAAAGACGTCACTAAACAAATGGAGCAGCAAAATTGCACGCATTTCCTACTGCACACGCGCCTGCCAGCATCCCTGTGTTGCGAGTGGAATTGCGGTAGACACGTCTTGGAAGGAAGTGACGGCGGAGCTGAGCTGGGTTGCTGCCATGCACGCCACGTGGACAAACGGACCCTTCTTGCCGATGGGCATGCCACTGCCCAGAACTATTGTCAGTCCAATCTAAATTGAAACATTCTCAGTCTCTTCAAGCTTTACCCAACACAGTATAATCACCTAATGATACCCCTACATTTTCTTTACATTTTTGATAAGAAAAGTTCTCTAGTTTTTGATGGTTCCGTACTTGGATTTACAGGCTGTCAGTTAACTACATATACTTTTGGTGCATCTATAAAATCGGAGTACATTCAGGGTCGATCTTTAATAAACTAACCCAATCTGTTTTTTTTTCAAAACAGAAAAAAATGAGTGAATCGAATGTTTTTGATTCATATAAAAGACGGCATGTTTTAACTAGGAATGAGCTATGGGAGTTAACTGACTTTATTTGAAATGAAAGTTTTAAAGCTGAGGTATTAGTTGAGAGTGACTCCCCTGATGATGGTTTTCAACTCCGGGATACAACTTCCTACTGCATTGGGTTCAACCAAGAGCACAAATACAGTCGCAAATGTGATGAAAATGAGCGGGTGCAGCACCCACACGTCATACTGGGCACCTACACTGCCTGAAAATCGAAGAGCTCGAAATTGCTTTTTGATTGGTTAGATTTGCAAACTAAAGAATAGAAAATTGATTCAAACTTACCTTTCACTACATAGTACACTATGACGTGTGCTTGCTGGAACTTCAAAATTGCGTAATCCAATGCAAAAGAAAGACACGCATCCACTCTTCGCCAAAACCCTCTCGGATTTTGGATCCACAGAAGCGCAGAGATCTCGTGGTCTTCTCCGAGTGTATACAACTCAACAGTTTGCCTCGTTTACTCCTGTGTGTTCTTGTTAACTACCCCCCCCCCCCCATGATACTTTGTAACGAAACTCACCCCCCCCCCCCCCAATAAAGAAAGAATCGAACAGTTAAGCATATACGAAATTTGTACCATGTTATCATTCTCCACTATTGCAATAGGGGGGATCCCTCCTGTGTTCTTTGAAAGACAGTTTTTATCAGATGATGTCTGAATGGGAGGGTTGGAGTTTTCCATGCTCTTCCACGATCTCCTTCCCGTATGGACTGCAAGCGACGTGATTGTCTCTCCAAAGAGTCTCTTGCTCCTCCGAATTGCAGCTCTTCCACGATCTCCTTCCCGTATGGACTGCAAGCAACGTGATTGTCTCTCCGAAGAGTCTCTTGCTCCTCCGAATTGCAGCTCTTCCACGATCTCCTTCCCGTATGGACTGCAAGCGACGTGATTGTCTCTCCGAAGAGTATCTTGCTCCTCCGAATTGCAGCTCTTCCACGATCTCCTTCCCGTATGGACTGCAAGCGACGTGATTGTCTCTCCGAAGAGTCTCTTGCTCCTCCGAATTGCAGCTCTTCCACGATCTCCTTCCCGTATGGATTGCAAGCGACGTGATTGTCTCTCCGAAGAGTCTCTTGCTCCTCCGAATTGCAGCTCTTCCACGATCTCCTTCCCGTATGGACTGCAAGCGACGTGATTGTCTCTCCGAAGAGTCTCTTGCTCCTCCGAATTGCAGCTCTTCCACAATCTCCTTCCCGTATGGACTGCAAGCGACGTGATTGTCTCTCCGAAGAGTCTCTTGCTCCTCCGAATTGCAGCTCTTCCACGATCTCCTTCCCGTATGGACTGCAAGCGACGTGATTGTCTCTCCGAAGAGTCTCTTGCTCCTCCGAATTGCAGCTCTTCCACGATCTCCTTCCCGTATGGACTGCAAGCGACGTGATTGTCTCTCCGAAGAGTCTCTTGCTCCTCCGAATTGCAGCTCTTCCACGATCTCCTTCCCGTATGGACTGCAAGCGACGTGATTGTCTCTCCGAAGAGTCTCTTGCTCGTCCGAATTGCAGCTCTTCCACGATCTCCTTCCCGTATGGACTGCAAGCGACGTGATTGTCTCTCCGAAGAGTCTCTTGCTCCTCCGAATTGCAGCTCTTCCACGATCTCCTTCCCGTATGGACTGCAAGCGACGTGATTGTCTCTCCGAAGAGTCTCTTGCTCCTCCGAATTGCAGCTCTTCCACGATCTCCTTCCCGTATGGACTGCAAGCGACGTGATTGTCTCTCCGAAGAGTCTCTTGCTCCTCCGAATTGCAGCTCTTCCACGATCTCCTTCCCGTATGGACTGCAAGCGACGTGATTGTCTCTCCGAAGAGTCTCTTGCTCCTCCGAATTGCAGCTCTTTCTGAGAGTGGCATCCAAACGAAACAGTCGAGGAGTATTCCAACCCACCCTTGCCATGTGTTAAGTCAACACCCCCACTCACGTTTCCACTTCCGCCAAACTGCTCAGCAAAAAGAAATGGCATTGAAACTTGGGTCTTTTCCGTTATACGGCCCAAAAACTATTCTTTTTGCTATTTGGTAAGTTTATTATCTTGATGCTGGAATCTAATTGGTTGAAATTAATATCAGCGAAAAAAAGGCCAAAAAAATTAAAAGCTCAATCAACATTTTGAGAATTTGGGCCGTATAACAGAAAAGACTCCAAAACTTCGCTCACTAAAAAAATCAATTAAATTTAAAAATATCTACAAAATAACGGACCTTAAACACCAGCAGCATCTTGAGTGAAAACACAAAATGTTCCAAGATTAAGACTCATTTTTCAGTAATCCTTGAGATCCTGTAGTCTGAATCAAATCATATTCCACGTAAAATTGGATTTAAACTGCCATTTGTCAGAAAGAGTATTTTGAGGTCAATGAACTTAGTCCATTTCTTTGTCAAAACAATGCTGGAAAAAAATTGAAATATACTGGTTGGATGAACCCAAACAACAGTTAATTGCTAGAAGCATGATTGGACTCGAATCTAGCTTGAGCCAAGGAAAGCAAACCATTATATACATGCTTCCAATTATGAAACTTGAATCACTAATATATTAGAAAATACGAGAATGAAAAAGAATTTGAAAAAAACCCAATATTTCCGAGTTTAGCGAAACCCAATATTTTCAGCTGAATGTTTTGAAAGAGGTTTTAAGGCATCGGATTTTCAACTCATGACCTTCAAAACCGGAAACATATAAACTCACTCTCTGCGATTGACTGGATCTGGCTGTCGAGATTCCATCTGTCACCTGCTCTTCTGTTGAGTCGGCGAAGCTACCCGCACTGACAGAAATGGTTTCCGGTCGATTTAAATGGATTTAAAATCGATCCAAATCGATTAACCATGTACATTTTACGAACTTAAATGGATTTTAAATCGATTTAAATCGATCTTTTTGCGCATTTTAAATCGATTTAAGGGTCTAAAAAATCAGTTCAAATCGATTTCGATGGATTTTCCGACTCACTAAAATCCATCCGAATCTCACTTAAATCTATCAGAATCTCACTTAAATCCATTTTAAATCAATTTAAATCGATCTTTTTGAAAATTCTAAATCAATTTAAGTGTCTGAAAAATCGATTTAAATCGACTTCGATAGATTTTCCGACACACTCAAATCGATTATTTTGCTAACACGGCAAAAAAAACATACCCTTTAAAAAAATTGATGCATTTTTTTTATTTTCAATTTTTTAAACATAAATACTCGTGCCAGATGTTATAGAATTCAATAAAATGATCCACATAAATCAGGTTTTAAACTCAAAAATTTGCAATGAAATCACAGAAAACCATTGTTAATCAGATTATGGGCAAAATTTAACAAACCAGAAAAGGGTCAGGTAAAATTAAATTGCGATCTCAATAATATGCAATAAAATCGTAGAAAATTATGAAATTAAATCAGATTTTAAGCAACAACTTATGAAACGAATCAAGAAAAGGGTCAATATAGATCAGTTTTTGAACTCACTGAAAGCAAGAAAATCAAAGAATTTTATCGATATTTTGGTCATTTTGTTGGTCTTTTTTATGCTTCAATACGCTATGGATGTAAAATGAAAATTGATAGGCAAGAAATAAATACAATAAAAATTTGAAACTGATGAAACTCGAATGAAAAAAATTGATTTAAATCCGTTTTAATCCCCTCAAAAATAAAAACAAATTCAGACTGGAAAAAATGCATTTAAATTGATTTAAAATCGATTTAGATCAATTTTTTTAGCTGGGATTCAAGATCAATTTAAATAAATTTTGAATCGATCCAAATCAATCTTCATCTTTTTTATTTAATCTTCGTACTTTTTTCATACTAAAATCGATCTAAATTAATCAACGTACTTTTTTTCATATTAAAATTGATCCTTATCCTTTTCTGTCAGTGCGGGTATTCGTTCGACCTCTCGATGACATCAGTAGAAGATTGTCCTTACACACTCTAAAAACTTATCGAGTTAATTTTTCCGACAAGTTATCGTGTGATGCAAAAAATTGTGTAAAACACAGAAATTTTCAAAATATCGAATGATTTTACACAATAAAAAATAACAGCGTGTTGCAGCGCAAATGTAAGCGAGAGTATGCATGCATATAAATGTAAATGTAAGCGAAAGTATAAATTGAACCAAATTGTAAATGTATATAGGGACAGTAGCCGAGCGTATACAGGGTGCGTCCCGGCGGGTTCGGCGCCGGTTCGAATCCCGCCTAGGTCATTTCCTTTCTAGAACTCAAAAATCCCCGAACTTGATGGGACGATCCGTAACCAGATTCGAACCCCCCCAAAAAAACCTATTTTAACCGTCTTCTCGCTCTAATTTGGTTCAGCCTTGATTAAGGCTGACCTTTAAAAAGAGCAATATGTCTCAAGGACAAATACTGGCCATTTTTGCAGCTTGCTTTGGGTTATGCTGATGTTTTGTGGCCGATGTAACCGATGATAAATTTTGCTAAAAATTATCGTTATGTTTTCAAAATTCCGGAGTTATTTTGCCGAGAAAATGCTCATTAATTCAAGTGTTTAAAAACCGTTTTTTTAAACGAATTGTGGAGATTGACACGCACACCGTGTGCTAAAAAAATCGTGAGAAAAATCCAATTTTGCAAAAATACTTACTTGATTCATTATCAAGGGTTTTTTCGAATTGCATTTTAAAAATTGAACCTAAAACGATATTAAACGCTTTTTTGAAGTCTAAAAAAACGTTAGACAAGCCAGATTAGAATTCATAATTTTTAAAAACTTACTCATTTATATCTATCACTCCAATTTTTTTGTATCACTTTAATATAGTAATTACTATTATACTCATTTGCTCCTGCTTAAAAAAACAAAGAAAAAACCAGAAAAAATCCAGGTATCAGAAAACAGGGCAAAAGTTTGAGGACTAAATTGTACAAAACTTGTTTTAATTAGTCGCTTTACGTATGCAAACTTGAAACTCATCTGTACCAGTTGCTCAAGTCGACTCACTCGCCCAATTTTTCACTCAAACTCGCCCACTCAACTTGTTTTGTGTTCACGGTGACTTTAATGCTGCATCTTAACGCTTCTCAATTTTTTTGCTCTGTTCAAATTAAACTTGCTCAACTATTTATAATCATGTGCCGACACAAAAAAAAATCGTGCACATTCGCACGATTTATCTGTGCAAAAAGAACACGATTTTGTAACCTTTTACATGAATTTTTTGTATATTTGCACAGATGAAAAATAATTTATCGTGAAAAAGAAATTTATTTCACACAATAAACCGCGTAATTTTTACACGAAACATCAGTTTTTTACGTAAAAATTACACAATTTGTCATGTAAAACAATTTTTTTATTCGTATCTTAACACGATTACTCGTGTGTTTTTTACACGACAAATTTCTGGTTGTAGTGTAAAAAGTACACAATTTATTGTGTAAACCATACAAAAAAATTGTGAGAATTCACACGAAAAAAATCATGTAAATGGCTACAAAATCGTGTCTTTTTTGTACCAAAAATTCGTGTGGATATACACAGTTTTTTGTGTGTTAGCACACCGCACAGTTTCAGAGTGTCAGAGTGAGACTGAAACAGGGAGCACAAATAAACTATCTATTACAGAATAAATGAGTAACATCCAAAGTCTAATCAACCGTGCAATCTCTCCGCCTAAAGGACCTATCGTAGAATGTCCTCCCAAGCAAGTAAAAATATGGAAATTAATTATGTATAAAACATGCATTTCATACAAACGCACCAATAAAATTGGTTTTTACTTTTTTTATGGGTGATTGCATTTATCTGCTCTTAATTAGACAAATTATACAAATGTTTCAGTTCAATTTTCTTAAATTGAATAGTAGGTAACTTGTACGGTTGATCTCCAAAGTCTACAGTGCATAGCAAAGACCCAAAATTTCAGACTACATTTGAAAAACATATGCTACACCGTCTTTTCTGCTTCATTCGCAGATCGCAAATTCACAAGCGTATTATTTTATCTGAAGAGTAACTTGGTGTTACCATTCCCGGGATGACCAAAAATACTAGTCATACAAATTCCATATATGGAAAAATGCCAGTCATACACTTTCCATGCAATTCCATACGTACAGAAAATTGCATGAAAGGTCTATGATTAGTATTTTTTTCGTATATGGAAATTGTATGACTGGCATTTTTTCATATAGGGAAAGTGTATGACTAGCCTTTTTTCATATATGGAAATTGAAAATTTAGAAACTTTTCATATATGAAAATTTTATGACAAGCATTTTTTAACAATTAGAAATCCAGCAAAATGAGGCAAAAAAAACTACTTTAATTCCCATCCCATACGACGAGCACTCTCTGAACAGAGAAGAAAAAACCAGAGAAAATTGATTTCTCATAGTCAATTCTCCTCACACACTGAGAAAGCAGAGCATTTCTTAATCTTTTCTTAGGGGGACTCCAAACCAGGAGGGACTGCCTCAGAAAAATTAAGAAAAAAAACCTGTTAGCTAGCTGAGTAATCCAAAACAGGAAACAGTCCACCAGAAGCATCAATATTCTGGACTTCTTCTCTTCCAATCACATCTGACATCAACATCTAAAACAGTTCCCTATAAAACACACATTTAATTGACACTCAGATTGAAAAATTGAAACAAACATTTGAACATCAACAAACATTCAAACATCATAAAAATCCTAAATTTTTCCCACGTGAGAAATTTCAACTTTTGAGATCACTTTTGAAATCATGTATGAGAAGATGCAGTCAGAAGTCGACCAAGCTATGGCAGACAGAAACAGGTAAAGCGAGCGAGCAACCCCTTTAAGACCTACTCATTAGAAAACAGACTCAACATGAGAGTTTCCGGCTCAGTTTTTTCTCTGTAGGGACAGGTTCTTAATTTTTGAGCTGGTTTGAATCACGTCCCAGAATGGTTCAAAAAGAATGTTCCCCGAACCATCCTAATGATTATTCGTGATACAAGATTTTTCCTGAAAAAAATTTAGAATACATCCAGAGACAACACTACTTCTTAATTTAAATGGTCGCAAACAAACCGTATTGTCTTTAAATCCTTGCTAAATTAAAACCAAGAACGCCTTCTAGAAGTAGAACCTATCATGATTTGTCATTGATTCTCGGAAAAACACCCGTGTTTTTTTTGTTGAAAATTTTGATTCCTGACAAAGTCTATTTTAAACAAACGAGTCACTGCAAACAGTTCACATCAAGTTCAAAATTGATGTGCTGATTTACCTATCTACGATCTGGAGTTTTTGATTCCTTTTTTTCAAATTTGGTTTTTTTTCTAAAAAAACGCTAGTCATGCAATTTTCATATATGGAAATTGTATGGCTAGTGTTTTTTTTTTTTTTCAAAAAACAAAAATAAAAAAAAATCAAAGTTTTCATTTGTAGCAGCCCAAAAAACGCTTAAATGCTTTGCCAGCAGTCGAATTGATTGTTCAAAGCGTTTTTTTCACAAAAAAATTTAAACAAAAAATGCTAATCATACAATTTCCATATATGGAAATTTTATGATTAGCGTTTTTTTCATACCATTTTTTTTCTTTTTTTTATGAAGAGATACCAATTTTGATACCAAAACAACAATAAAATACCTTTGAAAATCGATTAAACTCATTTTGCAAAAATGTATGAAAACTCTATGACTAGCATTTTTCCATAGACTAAGTGCATGAAATTGTATGATTAGCATTTCCGGTCTATGAAGGTCAACCCGGGTTGTTTGCAAAGTAAAACAATGACCATATCTAAGCGTAGGAACTTAAAATACTTTCGAAACAAAACTTGATTGCTTGCGTCTTTGTAAAATCCCTAACTGTTCTAAATGTCCAACGTTGTGTCAGAAGTTTTTGATAGTGAATTTGTGAAAAAATGAAAAGTTTTCTTTATTTATTGTTGAATGTTTTATTCCTGCTACAATTTCAAGTATAAAAAGAAAAAGTTTTTGCATCAAGCAAGGTTTTGGAAAAAAAGGTGAAATAATATACCCCTATCTATCAACAAAAAAATCAAGGGGGGAACAACTAAAATATTCCGCAACTATAAACTATTCTTAAGCAACCCGACCTTTGCTAACTTCAGTAACTAAATTTGCTAACTTTGATTTTTGATGGCCTTCCTAGACAAGTACTCAATAGACACTAACCAAAACAAATCAGGAATAAATAAAAAACTCGTCATTTTCAGATAAATGGTTTTATCTCAAGAACACTATGATTTTCAGATCTATAAATTCAACTTTCAAAATAGGACTTTTCAAAAACGACAGCATACAACTGCAATTTCCCAAGTCTCAACATTAATTTCTAAATTATATTGTTACTTAGTATAATATTCAATTTCCAAGGTATATCAATTTTGTGAAAACGAACTATCGCGACAAAAAAACACAAAAAAGGTCATTATATCATTTACTCTGGACGTCAACCAAGAGCAAGCTCTAGCAGAGTCAAAAACGCTGGAATCGTCGAACACCAGCATAAAAATTTACAATTAAAGCTAGTGTAGAAAAAATAAATCAATAATATTATAGATGTAAAAACTAATCTCGAAAAAAAAACAATGAATCTATCAATGGGATCTTTTTTGTGTATGTCTATTAAGTTTGATTTTTTTTATATCTAACGTTTTTCAGCTTCACATTTAAATTGCTCATTTTTTTATTGCACTGATTGCTTGCTACAAATTTCTTTCACGAATTTGTTTTCAGGAATCTATTTTAAGGTTTTTGTTTTCTGCGTTTGTTAAGTTTCACAAGTACTCTGTTAATAATATACTCCCGATTTTGTTTGTATAAATTTTTTGCCACATAGAATTTTCAGGTTACATTGGGCAATTAAAATTTCGGCTGGTAAGACTTAAAACTTGAGAAATAGATCTTTTGCATGTTCATGTTTTCTGCGAAGTAGCACCGTCTGATTCCACAGTTATTTTGTCTATTTAGTCTGTGAATTTGAGAAATGGGTAGGTTTTGACGAATGCTAAATTACAAGATAAATGAGACAAAGCTAATGATCTGAAAAGCATCACTCTTTTTTTTTTACCATAGGTCGCAAGCAGTTATAATGACATAATTGCAACGGTCATTCTGCTTAAGCATTTGTTTAGCTCAGCTCAAAAATTAAGTCTTTTGTCTACTAATACTGTAAGACACCTGCCATATTCTTAAGCGGAATCTTTTCCTCTTCTTTATAAACTAAATTTTTTAAACTCTTCTCCTGTCGAAAAACAATAAGTTCTGTTTTTATCAGCATTGAATATAAGTTTGTTCTCACTCAATCATTCGAGTTAATTTTCTATTGTTTTTAGCATTGATGTTCTTGAGTCCGTTTTTGAGTTTTCTGTATATTTTCAACAAATTGCACAAAAATTGTAATTTGGTTGATTTTTTTGTAAAATAATTTTTTGTTCAAAATAAAAAATGCGCTTCCTTTGCTGAAACGCTCATCGTTTTTTGTTATAAGTAACTTAACCCGTTGCCTTTTTTAACATTAATCAGATGTTTATGCCCTTTTTAAATGAGCGCGGAAAGCTTTAATCTCTTATATTTATGTTCTGATCAGGGCTCTCACAAAATCACGTATTTTGTAGGTCCTCAGTATTCTCATAGTCATAAATGACCATCACTGAGAGTTAGTTTCACCAAGATGCACTATTCTTAGAGGGTAACAAGTTGCCTAGCTACCCACCTTATGAATCCGAGCTTTTTAAAATCACCGGGTATGAACCCTTCCTATGATTACATCATAGGATCCTCAGTGCTAAAAGCATTGTGGCGGTAACCATTCATGGCAACTTCGGGAAAGCCCGTTTTCCACAAATAGCTTTCTCAACATCAGGGGATTCTGTAGAACACAGTTCCCCGTTTCTGGTCTCCACTAACACAGAAAGTTGTACCAAAAGTCGTCTCTATCCGAAGACCTGCGAGACTACTAATGGCACTTGGTCTGGTGGCTTTCAAGGCTGTATTCAGCCGGGGCATGTGCAACACAAAAATGTCGAGTGACCCCCAAGGTTTGCGTTTGCCGAAGCAAGGCTCCCCAAGGTTCGCACTTACGTCTTTGAGCACTGGGCAATGCGGCGTGTGGCGTTTGCAGAAATGGCCTCGTTTGATGAACCGTCGGTGACATATTGGAAGCACGTAATCCAATACATCGCGCAGGTAGTAGGAAATACGTATACCTGCCCGACAGCCCAAAAGCTCAGACCAAATCCCCAGGATACACCGGGGTAGATCCGACTACTGCGGACCCCATCGCAAAGGACTACACCACTCTAGGACGTATCACATCTTGTACGAACTTTTCCGACACATCACGTTGTTTCTTGGAGTTGCGCGGTGTTTTTTTTTGCGATAGGCTAATAAAATGTGGATGTATGTATGGTTCAAGAAAAGATATTTTACAATATAAACTTAATTTACTAAAACCATCAACCTAAGAAAACTTGCGAGTCTGAATAGCCGATTGATTTTTTTCCGGCCTATTTGTCGTGGAACAGATATTTTTTCACTCTCACGACTATACATCGAAAAGCACCACTATCGTAGCCAAAAACCAGAAACAACCATAAAGTTTTGATGGAACACCAGGTGACCAGATATGCCACTGTCACTTGATTTCCTGCGGACAATCGGCCAATTCCCCAGCTACATCCAATTTGAGACGACAGGTCTTTTAGAATTTGACTGAAAATCAAAATGTAACAAATAATTTATCTTTTCTTAGTTCAGATTTTTATCTAATCTCAAATCAAAATATTTTGATAGAAATTTTGTTGCTCATCAAACGAAGCATTATGAGGCCAAAAAATACATTATATAAACAGAAATTGCATGAGCCAAATGAAAAAAAAAGAGAAAAATCGAAATAAAAAAAAACTGAAATTGGACTAGGTAATTTACAATCAACATGAAAACAAATTTGAGAACAACGAGCATTTAAAATGCAGAAATGTCAAACATGTTAAGTGTCGAAAGTAAAGATTTGGAGATGACGACCAACTGACGACCAAAAAGGACAAGGATGTTTCCGCGAAAAGTGCCCGTTTAAAATACACTTGTTTATCGCAAGGCTAAAAAACGGTGTAATAATGAGTCTTCACATCAGTTCCGAGCCGCCCAGAAAACTCAAGATCATTAAAACAGAACGGTAGCTAGCTCATAATTAAATGTGCAGATAGCTCAAACATTTCTTTGGGATTCGATCCCCTCACGACCCAACGAGTCCGTCATTTGGCACTAATTTTGTGGGTCTTGGCCAAAAGAGCCAAAAAATTAGAAGGGGGTGTTTTTTGGTTAAGAATTTGCTAAGTTTCCAAAAATAGGGTATTTTTAGCACGTAGGGAAACCTCGGAAAAACATTTCGACCAGCCTAAAATTTGTAATGAGAATCATTCCCCTCTCAAGAACTGGTTCCGATCATGAACATCACTGCAAACAGCAATTAAGAGCAAATCAAATTACATCAGAATTCCTTTTTTGCTACCAAATAACAATAATTGGAAAATACCTAAAAAAACAGATAAAAAATTACTGCGCCATTCCTCTGAAGGGCACAGCAGAACCGTCCTGTGCACATTGAAAATGCCATCTAGTGGTTTAATATGACGATATAAGCAGAAAGGAGGGTCAGAATGTTCTGGAATTTTTAACTTTAAAATTTCGATTTGAGCCTAGTACTTCTCAGAAACGCTGAAATCGCCTTTTTAATTGGTTACAATGTGTCACACACAAAAACTGGATAAGACACGACCGGTCGTGCGACACGAGAAAAAGAAGACACGTTGATATATTGAAACGAAGCCTCCGGACACGACACGCATAGATGGTAAGATACTTCAAAAAGAGATAGAGTGGAGCCGGAAGGCTGAGTGGCGTATTCAGGACGGATTCGAACCCCCGATTAAAAGAAAGAAGAAAATAACAGCGTTACCTATCGGTGAGAGCGGAATTGGAGGCTCGGCACCAAAGGACGAATTTACAAACAATTGATAGCTTTTAGCTACTGTAATGCCCTGAGCGATTAATTTAAGTTCATACTAATTGTTATTCTAGAGCATGAGTAGTTGAGGTCAAGGAAAGAGTCGATATATCTCTAATGGATCCGATATACTACATATTTGTCACAAAAATATCTATAATTTTCATTTTTACCCCTGTTTTTAGAAGTACCACGTTGTCTGGGGATCCGGAAGCAGCTATGTAGTTCTTTTGATATGTAAACGAAAACTGAATAAAATTGGTTTGGCTGACAGCCTAAAAGCTGTAACACGATGATTAGCCCTTAAAGAGATCAAAAATCAATTAGTTAGGTTGAGGCAGGGAAAAACGCAAAAAAACTAAGGTAACTGACGTCAACCAGTCGTCAATACGGTCTTTTTCTATCTTCCGTGGCTGTGAAATTTCTGGGCGAATTTTACATACCATAAAAACCAATTTTAGAAACA